>NC_140073.1:81016078-81251682 GCF_964194135.1 Talpa europaea
AATGTATTTAAGGATTACTGTATATAACAATGATTAATTTACTTTATGAATTCCTTTCCTTCATGTTTCATTTCTATTTCAACCTAACTCTGATCAAACTAAAGTTAACTGATATTGTGTATGAGACAAGTATAAGTTTAAAATAGTCTCTACATTGAGCCACTTGAATCTGCCAAAAGAGGTTTTAAATATTTGTAACTCAGGACTGTTTTTTATCTCTTAAATTTCCATTTATTAATATATGGAGTCTTAAAACAGTTTTTTCAAGCATGCAAAACCTTATATATTTGCTCTTTTTTCTGTCCTTTTTCATTTCAACTTGCAAATCAGCCAATTCTTTCCAAACCAAGTCATATTACTAACACTCCATGTTTCAGCGTTTTTCTTAAAGCAGTAGGCTGATGAGGCATGTCTGCCTCCAAACACACCATATGACCAAGTTTGACAGGTGTTCTGCTTCTATATAACATGAATTACCATCTCTCCAATCTTTGATGTCAGATTTTTGCCACCTTAGAACAGAAATAAAGTCACATTGCTCCATTTTACTGTTCAATAAATTCTTAACTCCAGTTGTCCAGAGCTCACCAATCTGTTAGTACCAATGACATCCATTAATAACATTAACTTTACTGCCATGGTATCAGGTTCCCACTGCAGCATTGAGGATCTCCTGCGGCCTAAAAGGTCTTACCTGTACTTACAGGAGCCATAATGGGTTTCTAAGCAGGTTGACTTGTGCTAGATTGTTTGTGTTCCTCTGTCAACATCCTCTTGACACTACATGTTGGTTGAACTTGCATTACTTCTTGCTAGGCATTTCTAAGCATCTACCATCTCCTGCTGATCATCTCAGTTTTTGCTAGCACTCTTCTGACTTGCCCTTCTATAGTGAACAAAAGTTCTCAAAGCCAAAGGGTAGCGTATTTTACACTGATTTGTCTCCTGTATTTGGAGTCACTCTTGTGTCATTAATAGAGGCCACACATCATGTTTCAATATTCCCTTGTGTAATTTGCTCCTGCAGCCTGTTTTTGTGCTACTCTTTGTTCACAGAGCTGAGACGATACCATCAGGCCATCTTTGGTCCAGATGACACTTCCCACACATACTAGTTTTCTGTTCTTTAGGGAGTCACAAAACTTTCCTCTTGCTAGTCCTCTTCTTTTGGGTAGGTCAACTGATTCAACTGATTCTTGGGGATTCCTGGGCTCACACATTTG
Organism: Talpa europaea; assembly: GCF_964194135.1. Lineage (NCBI taxonomy): Eukaryota > Metazoa > Chordata > Mammalia > Eulipotyphla > Talpidae > Talpa > Talpa europaea. The sequence continues at coordinate 81,017,302 of NC_140073.1, forward strand.
GGTATTTTAAAATTTAAACCAATACTTTCCTAGGACCCCTCCTGCAAACACTAGTGTCATGTGAATGGATACATGTTTTCCTAGATTACCTCTTGTTGTTTAGCTAGAATACTCCTGTTTAACCTTCAAAATCTGAATTCAAGGATACTCTTATTGGTGACCCCACTTCTCATCAGAGAATCTCATTTCCTGCTCTGTTAACTCAGTTTATTTCTCCTTAGACTGGTGAATATTAGCTTGTTTTGTCTGTCTTCTCTATGTCATAATAAGATCCTTAAGTATATTCTCTGTGCAGAAGGTATTTGGTCAGTGTTAATTGAGTTTAACTGTATTCAAGTCCATTGCTTAAAGTATGTTTCATTTTTACAGGTGGTGAAAGCTTTTTTCTGTCTGGTCTACCTCTGCCATATAAATGTGGATTCATTGGCTGCCTCAGCCAGTTCTTGGAGGGTTGTGAAGTGAATTAAGTACTCTGATTCTAAGAGTTGCATAGAATGTAAAGATGTGGCTCCACCCGTCCCCCGTCATTATCAGAGTGGTTGACTACCCTTGATATGTCAAGGTTTTATCTGCTCTTAGTATTTCTAAAGTTTGGAGATGATCAGTGTATAGTGCTGAATGTGGCAAGGAATAACATTTTATCTTACAGCATTATTTGAGTTGTGACATAAGGCTCCTTGACCTAATTCATGGGAAAACATGATACCATTTTGATCTGAAAACTGCTATAGAAAGTAATTGTCCTTTGAAACACATCTCAGACAATGTGGATACCAACTTGATTTTTCTCTTTCACTATAGTTATTTATGAGGCAGAGGCTAGGAGAAGAGAGATGTTTTTAGATGAAAGGTGAAATATTCTATTGTGGAGGATGTTTTATGGGGAAGAGAAAGAGATATATAATTTCTGACTCTGGGTTTGCATAGGCTCCAAATATCTTTTAGGTTACCTCTGAACACATTATTTAAGGCTCTGTTCTCAGGGATCTTGAAGTACTAGTTTATTGTTTGATAAAAAATCATATCATTCACATATTTAACTCTTCCCTAATAATCACTAAGTCAAGGACATTTCCCCTCTATGCATCTTCAAGGTTAAATGGTTCCATTTACTCAGAGAGGTATTTAGGAGATACATCTTATCTTAAAATAAGATTTTAATGGTATTTAGCACTATTATGTGTTATTTTTCCATTAAAGGTACATCCTTTTTTTTTTGTGGCTTGGATTCTGGGGAAAGGACAGGAATAGAATGGGATAGAATTCTGAGTAGAATGGGGATTTATAAACAAGTCTGAGGATTTATATGGGGAAAAAATTTTCAGGATCTTCTTCTAATAAACCTGATTCTAGCACTGAATGCTCATGGACACTGGCCCCAAACTCTGTTTCTTTTTTTAAATTAATTTTTAAAAAATTTTTACATCATTGTTCATTTTTAAACAATATTTGCTTCCCCTCACCCCCTCAGGTGTAGCCCCCAGAAACCTTCACCAATGCACCATCATCTCAGTCCCCTGTGTTTCTCCCTCCCTCCCTCTGATCCCTCTCCCTCCTCCTCTGCATTATGTCTCTGATTTATGATCGTCCATATTTGCTTTGTTGTGTTTTGTATTATTTTTTTTTACACTGATGTCTTATATGGTTCCCCTATATTCCTGCTATGAGTGAAACCATCGATATTTTTCTTTTTCCTTCTGGCTTATTTCACTGGGCATAATTTCTTGTAGTTCCATCCACATTGCCTTAAATGGCATGAGTTTATCTTTTTTGATTGCTGAATAATATTCCATTGTGTATATATGCCACATCTTGATCCAGTCATCTAATTTTGGGCATTTGGATTGTTTCTAGATTTTACCTATTGTAAATAGTGCTCCAATAAACATAGGGGTACAGGTGTTCTTTTGAATCAATGTTTTTGTGTCCTTTGGGTAGATCACTGATTGGGAAAAAAATCTTTGCACTCCAGTCAACTGATAAGGGACTGATCACAAAGATATACAAAGAATTCACACGACTCAACAAAAACAAAATAAACAATCCTTTCAAGAAATGGGCAGAAGAACCTAAAAGACATTTCTCCAAAGAGGAAATGCAAATGACCAACAGGCATATAAAAAAAAGTTCAACATCCCTTATAATCAGGGAAATGCAAATCAAAACCACACTGAGATACCACCTTGCACCAGTAAGAATGGCACATACCAAAAAAAAAAAAAAAAAAAAAAAAAACAAGCAACAACAAATGTTGGTGAAGATGCGGTGAAAAAGGAACTCTCTTACATTGCTGGTGGGAGTGCAAACTGGTCCAACCACTATGGGAAGCTGTCTGGAGGTTCCTCGGTCTACTAAAAATGGAGCTACCTACCATATAACCTGGCAATTCCACTACTAGGGATCTACCCAAGGGACACAAACTCTGTTTCAAAGCTCAACATTGCACAGGCAGGCAATTACTAAGTGATGTTAGCCAAAGAGGGTTGTTCTGGCATCATAACTTTAAAATTCTACAGTTGAGGAATTTTCCTTGCTTGCTATCTCTCTTCCTAAATGAGGGGAGTGCTGAACTGATCCTGATATGGGCTGAAGCCTGGCAAGTGCTGAGCAGGATGCATGATGGAAGACAAAGGCAGAAGGGTGGCCATAAAGAGTTTCAGACTGTTTCAGACAGGGCTGTAGAGACTGATAATCTTAATCAGACTGATAAGCACAGAATGGAGAGAAGTGGGACATGAAGGAATGGAAAGGGAGAATTAGGAGTGATAGTACTGAAAAAAGAGAACTTTAGCTTATAAGACCAACTGTCTTATAGATTCCCGCGGGGGATAACAGATATTGAGCATGGTTTTGGGATCCCAGGAGTAGTCTTTTAAGAGACATGCCAGACCCCATTGTCAAGGATACACAGTTGTCAGTCACGGCCTTAAAGCCTATTTTAACCATCTATTTTCAGACCCCAAACCACAAGTTGACATTATCTGAAGCAGAAAGAAGTCTGTGGTCCCTTCAATATGCAGAGTGCCATCCACAAGAGCAGTAGGGGCTGGTTAAAATTTTTCTTCTCACTTTGTCATAAGTTTCTTAATTTAGCACTATTGAGATTTTGGAGTAGATAATTATTTGTTGGTGGGGAGATAATTATTTGTTGGGTAGCAGCATTATTGGCCTTTATTGGATACTACTAAGCAGCACATTCTTCCTCAGTTCAGCAACCAAAATATTTGAAAATGTATCTGAAGAACAAAAAAACCCAGTAGGGATCCACTACGCTAGGCCAACATGAAAAATAAAAAATTACATAGCTACATTCTAGAACATGACCCTGGTATCCTTAGCTGTTCTCCTAAATATTATTCTTTTGGCATCTCCGAGGAACAGATCTTAAACCTTAACTTTGATGCTCATACAACGAAAGGATGTTATTTGCTTCCTTAATTTATAACTTGGATTCCCATGTATAGGACTATTTTTTTGGTAAATGGAGACCTCTTTTAGAGCTCAGCACAGAATAGGGAGGTGTGGAGCATTTAAGAGGAGTTGACATAGGAGCTCCTATATACCTGATTTTTAATTCTTTTCCTGTTATGAGATGGCTGAGTGAAGTTGAACAACCTGCTTATCTCCTTGGGCCTATATTCTTATTGGTAAACTGATTATTTAAAAAAAAAAAAACTCATCCCAATTCAAGGAGGCATTTTGAGGAGAGTTAATGTATGTACAGTGATTTAAAGGTAGCAGGTTTTCCATGGACATGCAACAACAATTATTACAGCCACATTACTGAGTAAGATGATATATTTGGGGTCATTCTTAAGGTTTGATAGTAGTACAGATGGACTTTAGACATGACCCAGAGAGGAATGGATTATAGTTGTATCACTGCTCCTGCTTATTATAAAACATATTACCATATATATTTTGTATTGTATTAGCCAACTTTTTTTGTTTTGTATTATTTTTATTGAGGTAACACTGTATACTGTATATGATTCAGATGTATGTTTCCACATCACTGCCACCACCAAGATCCAATTTCTTTTCAGCAAGGTGGATACAAAGAAACACAAACCAGGACCATGTTCTCTTAGAGCATTAGAAAAACAACTTATGGTCCAAGTGAACTTGATACATGTTACTCAACCTGGAGCTCGGAGAGTGTGTAATTTGAGCTACACAATTGTGTCCTCTGATTACCATAGAAGAGTACAGAGGTAAGGCAGTGCAGGCAGTTGGAGTTCTGCTGTCTTTGGGGTTGGGCTCATGGCCATTGTGAGCATGGTAGCCTGGGGGAGTGAGACAAATGAGGATCAGTTAAAGAATACAAGATCATGTCCAGAGAGGACCTAGAAGCTGTGGAGCCAAATAGAGGTGTTAGGACAGGGAGATGTCTATGCATGTATAATCACTGTTCAAATTGCAGAGGTTTAAAAACTCAATTTTGTTTGATGGCTAAATATTAGTAAGATAGTAGATTGTTAAACACATTACTGAATTTTTAAACTAGCTTGCCTTTTTCTCATTTCATCTTAGCTAATACTTTCTTCTATGATAATCATCTTCTTCCTTTTTTTTTTTTTGGTGAGACCCTCACCAGCGGCTGGGTAACAAACTGGCACTGCAGAGACTGTGGGCAGCCTCGCAGCCCAGTGCTAAACTGTTGAGCCACCAGGGGAGGCCCATATTCATCTTCTTTTTAATCACAGCATAGCTTTACTGAAGTATAGTCTACAGATTATACTATGTTTAGACCTTTCATTTTACAACATAGAAAATGAAACCTCATTTCTTTCATAATATATTTTTAAAGAGCAATAATGAATCTTGTAGAATTTTTAACTGGCTATTTAATGGTAGACTTACCTTGGGCACTAAACTCTTCTACACAATCAATAATTGTTCTATAAAATGCAGGAATATTCATTATTGCTGATGCTAACTCTCTCATCTTCCCAGCTGCATGATCCAATTTGTTAAAAGTGTTACTCATCTTATCCACGAGACTGGGAATAAATGGGATAAGAAAGTGCTAAATTAATGATCACCTCATTGCAATACAGTCATACTCTTCTATTTTCCTGAATGCTTTTCCTAAATTAGATGAGAGCACTGATCCTATGTGACTGGTAGCAGATGAGATACAAGAAGTGTAACTTTGGAAGCTCACAGGAAATCTTGCCACTCAGGGTTAGGAGGAGCTGTGATTGTGTGTGTGTGTGTGTGTGTGTCTATGGAGGCAGAGGAGTGACCAGGGGTTAGAGGCAGAAGGCTGGGATCAGAAGGCAAGCCAAGGAGCCATTATTTTCATTGGTAGGGAAAGAAAATGTTGCTTCTCAGGTCAAATAAACATTAAGATAGTGCTTTTATCACTAAAACCTCAGGGAATCAGATTTCAAATATCCATTCAGCAAATATTTTGAGGACGTACTGTGTGTCATATACTATTTTAGGAAAGGAACATATGGTAGTGAACAAAAAGGACAAGGTTCTGTCCTTTTGAAACCTATATTCAAATGGAAAACAGCTGTCACACACACATAAATACATATATGATAAGATTCTAGAGGGTGATAAGTGCCATGAAGACAATGAAACAGGGTAATGTGATAAAATGTGGATGAATCTCAGATTGTTAGGGTGAATAACAGAGAAAAATCCCTTTGTGTGTCTGACAGGGAGGGGGAGAAAGTAATGATTTTGAAATACATTGAGAAAAAAATAATATAAATAAAATAAAATGTTAATATATTAAAAAAAGAAATGCATTAAGAGTTTTGTTCTCTGTAACAAAGGTCTGACCACAAGAAAAACTATTTTATCAGAACTTAAACAACATGGGGCAAGGAAAATATGCAATAGCAGCCTCCTCTTGTCTTCTTATCTTGTGTTGGAGAAATTCTGAGAAGCACTCAGGGGCATGTGCCCACTGAAAAACTGAGGCTTAACCATGGATAGTGGAATGCTTCCACTCTCTGCTCCTGCCACTCCCTCAGATTTCCCATGTTATTCAATATAATAGAGGATTACACCTGAAAGAGCTGCCAGGCTGTTCTTAAGCTGTATGTAAGAAGTTTCTCTAGGGAAACCAAGTGATCACAGGGGAGGCAAAAAGCAATAAATACAGCCCCACTCCTTGACAGATAAAGAAAAAAACTTACACTAAAGGTCTATTTACCTCATTTCCTTTTTACTTGGTAATTGTGTCTGACTTGCAACAAAAAATGTACAGCGCATGTGTGATATTGCAACATAGCAATAAGTATATATTTGGTCTTTGTTCTTTTTCCTCATACAGAGCGCCTAAAACCCTTGGAATCTCTGGAATGATATGAGTGTTTTTTTTTTTTTTTTTATAGGCTGCTTAGGTGATGAGTGGATCCTAGATCAGGTCAGGATGGGGACTGGTTGCTAGAGAGAGAGACCAAGGCATGATTAGAGAGTTGGAACTTTTAATTCCAGCCTTCCATCTCTGGGGAGGAGAGTTTTTCACAAATGGACAATAATAATAATGTCTATGTTATGAGGCTTTTACAAAAGTAATAAAAAGGGTTCAGAGGGGACTGGGTTGTTGAATTCATCAATGTCCTGGTAGGGTGATACCCCTGGAGGGCCACAGAAGCTCATGAATTTAGTCTTTGTGTCTCCTTCATTTGGCTATTCCTTTACAACAAAGCAGTGAAAAAAAATATATCACTTTACTAGATTCTGTGAACCACTCTAGCAAATTAAGGGGCTGAAGAGGGAGCTGTGGTAGTCCCTGGGAGGTTTAGGATTTGTAATTGACATCCAAAGTTGGCAAGCAGTCTTGCAGGATTGAATTCTTAAACTGTGGGTTCTACTCTATCTCTGGGAAGTTAGTGTCAGAATTGAATTGAATTGTAAGACACACAGTGTCTGGAGAGTTGGAAAATAAAGATTGGTTTGGGGAAAAAAAAACACATCCCACATTTGATGTCAGAAATGTGAGAGAAAATGGCTCAAAACATGATAAAAGGCATTAGGGTATGAATAGCTGTTGTGGCCTGGAGTATTTTCTTAGCTGGTGACACTGAACCAAAACTGAAAGATGAGTGAATGAGGCAGCAACAAACAAAGTCAATATTCTGAGGCAGGATTTGGTTTTACAGAAAGGGTGGCAGATGGGGAGAGAGCAAAGTGGGAATTGGTATGCGATGAGGCGGGAGAGGTGGGTCTGGGGTCATGTCATTTGGCTCTTATAGGCTGTAGCTAGAAGTTTTGATTTTATTGACTTAATTTAGGTGTCGCCACATCTTCCCTTCCCATGAGTGAATTGGCGTGACTGGCCAGAAAAGACAGAGTAGGCTTCTAAAGTGAGGTGGTCACTCTTCCAGCAGGGCAGACTCTGTCTTCTTCCCTCTCCCATTCCGCAACAATCTAGGCACATTTAAGACAAATATATTCTTCCTGTGCAAAGGACTGCCATGTGAAAGCCTGGTCAGTCTCATTGCAGGTTGTCATTGGTAGCAACCTCCATTGGCCTGAGTTCCCCGGCAGGCTGGTGCACCATTAACTTTATGTCCCTACCCATGGCCTGAAGACTAAACACTTGCCTCTTCTGCCATAGACACAGGCATGGCTCCCACCAAGTATAGTGTCCCTGGATACAGTCCCCCTCCTGCCAACCTAAGAGAGCCCCATTGTTCTCAATATTTTATTTTTGTCTATTTCTTAATAAGGAAGATACTGATCTACAGCGGAAGGTCTAGTCCTGTCTTAGGCCTTGTGCTTTGCTTGAAACTATCTTCTGTGGTCAGTTTCAGGCAATATCAAGACTGAGCTGCAAGCAGACACCTGTGCTACCCATCAGTGCCTAAGCCCAGCCTGGCTGTTCCTTCTAAACCCAAGCCTCAACTTCACAAGGAAAATCCCCTGAGCCTACCCTCAGATACAGCTGTGACAGGTGGCAGAGAGACAAATAGATAAACAGATCAAATAAAATGATTATCAGGCTGCTGTCATTTCTGGATTGTTTAGTTTATTGATTGATTTCCATAGAATAGACCTTCTCTTTAATATAGTACATTTTTCTGAATATCCTGGCTGACAGAGATAATCATGAGCTCCATAAACCAAAGGAGGAATATTTATGCTCATAGTATCACAGATATTTAACTATTTGTTCTGGTTTATATTTATTCTTTATGAGCTATCTTTTCCTTTTGTGGTAAGTTAAAGAACATTCTCAATTATTTATCAGGGTCTTCCCCATCCTTCATCACTCTTATTATTAATAATGACCAGGCTGGTAGCAACCCCCATTCCTTGGGCTCTTTCTACTGGCCAGCATCACAGCATGATGCCCCTCAGGCCTTCCCTCCCCCCACTTATAGCAAAGACTGTAATACAAAGACTTTCATTTCCATTTTTCAGATTAGGAAACTAATGTTCTTTTATTAGGATATTTGCTCGAAGTTGCCCATAAAGAAAGTATCAGAATTAGAAATCAAACTTTGGCCTTTCGGAGTAAAATACTGATGCTTTCTAAGATGTTCTTAGACTGAAACCCCCAAGACCATCTATGGAGTTTCAGGCAGACAAGGGGGTTGTCAGTGCTTTGTCATGGCATGAGAAAAGAAACATTTAGGTCAAAAATAACTTTGTCTGATATCCACAGGGTAAAAGATGAATTTATTTTGCAGCAAATGAGCATATTGGTATATTTAGCTAGTTGTATGAGAACATACCATGCTGCACTTTTGTCCCTTTACTGCCTATCACGTTGTGTTTTATTTTCTATATTGGAGTATCTGAATCTTCTGCTAGCTGGGGACTAGGACCAGGACAATCTCTGATGACTGAAGGGCTCTGTAAAGAGTCAGCCTTCTGTTGGACATCTTATTGAGAGGCATTCCCTCCACTGGGCCTCAACCTTCTACTCCCTTGCTCAATCCCCACCCACCTCAGGGACAATTCTGCCTCATCTTCATAGTTAGATACTTGTATAAGGTTTATTATTTTAAGTCAACTGGCATAACTCAATTAAAAAATGTTTGACAATATTTATTTTTTTAATTTTATATACTTTTTACATAGTTCATTTTTTTTTTTTTACAATGTATGCTTTCTCATCTCAGTTATAGTCCCTGTGAAATTCTCACCACCAATTTACCCATGTATTATTACAGTAGTCCCTTGTGCTCTTCCCACCCGTTTTGATCCTACTCCCTAATCACATCTACATAGTATATGTTTTGAGGCTTCCAAAGCATATATGGGTCCAAGTAAGTAACTTCTGCTGTTTCTCATGCATCCTTACAGAGACTGTCTATATGGAGACTGTCATATAAGCAATTTGTGTGTGTGTGTTGGTGGGGGTGGGGGGAGTAAATGTATAATTTGAACATAAGGTTGATAATTGGATATCCAGTTTTTATCATATATGTTGAAAACATATTGATGTATTCTTTCATGTAGACTTTTTAATGACAATGTACCTGATATATTTGCTAAAAATGACATAGTATTTTTTGATACAGTGTCTTAAAGTGAACAATATAGTCTCTGCTTTGACTAGACTGCATGGTTCTAGGTTCTTTCACCATAAACATTTTCTTTGTATAACCAATTGCCCATAAAGCGATTTTACTGTACAGGAGAAAAAACTAACTAGTTTTGTTTCATTTCGCCATTGATGATCAATCAACTCCTTTTAACAGAGTTTATTTAATACATTTAAGCTATTTTGTTATTATTAATTGCTCATCTGACTTTGTAACAGGGTGGTTCCCGGGAAAGGGGGAGGTTCCAGGTTCCCTGCCCCACCCAAGGAAGGGTGGAGCTGAGCAGGAAGAGGAGAAACTGCAGGAGAGACTGAGGAAGGAGGCAGGATGGAGCCTAGAGACACGTGAAGAAGCTGCGCTTGTCTTTTGGTCGTGGACTGGGTGACACAGATGTGGGTGAGACCCACCGGGAGGTGATAATGGCAGCTTTTATCTTGATGTTGATTTTGCTCTTTTCCTTCCGGGCTTGTTTGGTTGTTTGTGACCCTTTTCTGTGGGTCCCCACTGGAAGATGCTTTAGAATTGTAGCAGGCTTTGGGGCCTTGCTCTGGGCTGATCCCATATGGATGGAGTTTTACCCACGAGGGGACGGGTAACTTTGGGTGCTTCATTTAGAAACTAGACTCTTTGCCTTACCTGTATTGTTTCCTAGTTTTATTAAAGTTCCTTCCCATTAAAGTCTCCTATGTTTTGTGTTGATGCGGCGGATGGCAGAACCCATGTAGAATAGGCAGGTTTGCGGGGTTTGGGCTGCCCCTCTCCCTGTCCTATAACAACTTCATTTCTCCATTCCCAAAATAAGAAACCAGCTCTTTGCAAAGTGATATGTTATCATTTTCTAGTATAGTTGTATACTAGCATTTACACTCTCTGATTTCACACTTCCTGTAAGTTTGACCCCTGAAAAGATCCCCCCAAATTTATGAATGGACAAAACGACTTGGAAGAGAAGTACTTAGACAAGAACCAGAAAACAAAGTAAGTTCTTCGTGCAGCGATGTCATGATTTTACATATATTTTAAAGTGTATTTGAATCTGCTATGTCTTTTTAATTTTATTATCATTTTTTCATAAATGTCCATCTTTTCTTGTTCATTCTTTGTTCTTCTATCATAAAAGAAAATCAGGCACGCAGAACTCTCCTGCCGCCCGCTGCTCCCCTCAGCAGTGTACTTCGTTGTCAGTCTGCCTGTTCTGCTCCCCACTCTGGCTCTGGTGAATTCTTTCACCCTCCTGCGCCTCTGACTGCACCCAATGCTTGTATAAATAAATAAATCAACCTTTTAAAAAAAAATCAGTTCTTTGTACAGCATAGCCATGACTCAGTGCACACATGAGAAGTCCAGTTTCACTGTGTCCTTTTGAAAGTTCCTCTTATTTCTCCTTCTTTTCTGTTCTACAACAAAATTATCCTATGCTACAAAAATATTTGCAGCTACTACTGGGTGTGGGACTGGATACAATAACTTATGCAGTAGAACACTAAATGGCTTCCTGATGATTTCAGTGGATTGTTGCAGCTCCCAAATGTGCTTTTATAGGGTAAACCCTAACAAAATACTCTGGGATACCACCCATACAGACAAAGACATTCAAATACCTCAACAACCCCTATCCCAGATTTTCCTAATTCCCTTGCTATCAGAAGAGCTACTGAGCCAATTTGTAAGGCACAGGCAAACAGTGACAGCATGGCGAGCTCCTTAGCAAGTGTCAATCTTGCTAAAAGGTTTAACGTTCATGCATGAAAAAATAATAAAGAAAAATATAGAGATAGTGTTATTTAAGAAATCCAATTGAAAACTTTTAAATGTTTTCATTTCTTTATTTAATAGAAACTCTTGTTTCTCATGTTTATCTTGTCTTAAAGTGATGCCCTAAGGTATGAAAATGTTTCTAAAATACTTTGCTCTTATATGATGGTGGATCTAAAACATTTTGTTATTGATATCATACTGGGGACCAGGTTGATTATAAGAATCAAATAAAAGGAAGCCCAGCCTAGGGGCTGAGAGAAAGAGAGAAAAAAGTTTAATTATTTGTTTTTGTCAGACTCTCTAACTTCACAAAGAATTTCTCCAAATATTCTCCTCAGACCATTCATCTATGTTTGGTGAAAGTATGATGCCACACTCACCCTCTGCTCCTACTGGCAGGAAACTACCTTACTGAGCCCAAACTCCTTTTCCTCTTTTTCCACATAAAGGGTGTTTGGTCATTGGTGCTTTGAAAGGTCCAGAGGTGGCAGGTTAAGTTTAAACCAGTTGGGTTAAGATTGTGAGATGTTGGCTGACATCTTGCAAGGGTTTTTTTTTTTTTTTTTATTTTTTTAAAAGATTTATTTATTTATTTATTTATTTATGCAAGCACTGGGTACAGTCAGAAGCGCGGGAGGGTGAGAGAATTCACTAGAGCCAGAGTGGGGAGCAGAACAGGCAGACGGATGAAGTACACTGCTGAGGGGAGCAGCGGGCAGCAGGAGAGGTCTGTGCGCCATGTGGGACCCTCACCAGGTGGCCGGGGATCCAACAGGTGCTGCAGAGGCTGTGGGCAGCTTCACAACCCAGCGCTTAACCGCTGCGCCACCCAGGAGGCCCAAGGGTTTTTTTTTTAAAAGATTTTTTTATTCGTTTATACAAGAACTGGGGTACAGGCCAGATGCGCGGGAGGGTGAGAGGATTCACCAGAGACAGAGGGGGGAACAGAACAGGCAGACAGACTGAAACACACTGCTGAGGGGAGCAGCGGGCAAGGCAGGAGAGGTCTGCCAACCCATGTGGGACCCTCACAGGCCGGCCAGGATTGAACCGGTGCTGCAGAGGCTGAGGACAGCTTCACAGCTCTGCGTTCAACCACCCGCGCCACCAGGGGGTGGGGCCCCAAGGGTGTTTTTTTTTTTTTTTTTTTAATACCAGGTTATTTGTTGCTTGGCTACACCCAAAGTTTCTTTTTGGATTCTCTCTGGTGAGGGAGGACTAGGAATGAGGAAGTGTTTGATAAATATCAGCTTTCTTTTTAGCCCTTTCCCTGTGCTTCTTCCATATTGCTAAGATATAGTTGCCACCAAATTCAGATAGCTGTAGATAATTCTCCTCAACCTGATGCTGGTTTAGTTTTGTGAGAGAAAGCTGGTCTATGGAACTCTGTCTGAAGAGGGACTTTTGCAAGGGGTTGAATTGCTTTCTGAGGAAGTGGATGCGGAAGGCAACTGAAGTCTGACCTTGGTGCTCAGGAAAGAGAGGGACAGGGAGAAAGAGAAGGGCATCCTTTTCATTTCTGCTAGAGTATAGAATGCCCCTAGCCAATGATGACCTCAGGGATTCTAATTCCTTTGGCACCTTGCAACTCTGAACTTCAAGAACATGGAAATGTAGCCCTTTTGGCACAATTGTCACCTATTCTATGGTGAACACCAGCAGTTGTAAAGCTTTGAGCTTTATAGACTGGTAATGGGGATCTGCACACTTCTCAGGAGCCCTTGGGAGACTCCCCTGGGGACTCAGAGGTATGGAGAAGTATTTTTCAAAGTGATCTGTAAATGGGTAGGAAAAAAGAAACATAGAAATTGGGACTTTTTCCTTCATTGGGATTCTATGTTCATGTCTTGCTGTGAATTGTGTTGAAGTCAGTACAAGCTTTCCAAAGAAAATTATTCAGCTTATTGTTCCATATCTAGCCACTATTAAATAGTTACATGAAATTAAATATCAGTTGGACATTAAGTTCTACAGAGAGATGTTTATTGAAAGGTACCAGGGGTGGAGAGCAATGAAAACTCTTTATCTAATATAAAATGACTGTATATAATGTAACATCCTGTTCTAAACATTCACAGAAATCAACTCATTAAATTCTCCCCAAAACACAATAAGATAGTACAGTTATCCTTATTGGATATGAAGACAAACCTGTCTGATTTAAAGACTATGTGTTTAAATACCAACCTAGGTTGCCTCCCCTGTGATTTACCTAAAATGGTATAATTCCTTAAACTGGACTGGAAAGGAAATGCTTGTTGATCATTCTCCACATAGGGGGCCTGTTTGATACTATTCATTATTCTTGTCATTGCATCTAACCTATGTATTTTTTTTTTTTTTGGGGGGGGGGACCCGTGCCGGTGGCTGGGGATCAAACTGGCGCTGCAGCACTCAACTGCTGCGCCACTAGGGGAGGCCCTAACCTATGTATGGTTTAAAGTGAAAATGACTATAGCTTCTTATTTTTTTCCTGCTATCTCTAAGAGAGGTGGAAACTGCAATATATTCTCTTTTAAAGAAAGAAGAGATGAAGAGCTTTTATTTATTGTATAGATACCATAGGTAGGCACTGGGATAGATGCAAACTATATTTAATTATTCTGTCTTTCTGGTAAATAGGAATAGTAGTGTGCCTACTTCTACATTTTTTGCTCTCCAAATTCTCTACCAGTGAATGTAAATAAACATAAGTTCTAGATTCTTGACTCTTGGAAAATTTAGAAGTATGTTGAGAAAACAATTTATAATGCTTCAATTTTAGGCATTATATCATTATAACAATCTTATTATAATGCATATATTATTTACTATCTGTATGTGGTGTGTGTATACAACACATATACACAAAATTGTATGTTATTATAGTAATCTATAACTCTTGAAACTAACAGAGGTAAATAAAAGAGAATGAAATTATGTACTAAAATTCATGAAGTAAAACTGAAAATGCCATTAAAGTTCACAGATGATAGGAAACCACGATACCAGAATGAAAACAGAAAATGTACCTTAGAGGAGGTAAGACTGAGCTTGGCTTTAGCTTGGGTAGAAAAAAGCTGCTTGGGCTCTGGCAGAACAGATTGAATTAGACCAACCCTTTGATGAATAAGCAACACTTTTGGAAAATCTGGGCTTAAAATCTATTGTTTAAGCATTGGATATCTCCTAAGGAAGTGAAGAGTTGAGGTCCTAGAGAAAGGAAAAACTGAGACATGCAAATACAGCATTTGGCACTGCTTTATCCCAACATGCAAATTCTTAAGTTGTTGCTGAGTAGGGCTTCCCTCATGGGACAGAGGGAACATGGAAATAAAGCATGAGCCATGGAGAAATGTCCTCATATACACTTGAGTCTTTTGACAGGCACCCTAAAAGGGTTATGTTCTAGGAGTTAGAACAACCTGGAAATAAATAAACCAGCCCTAACAGAGACTGAAACTCCATGTCATTCACCCCAATTTCAGATTAGATAAAGATCTGCTTCTACTCTAATTGACTGCCAAAAGGAATAGTAAAACCTCTCTGGAGGAATATAACATCAGTTACAGCCTCAAGGCAATGATTGATGTTAGAAAAAAAGTCAAAAGTCATACCAAACCAAGACAAACTCCCAAAACTAGGCATTCAAAAATATAAGAATTAACCAAAAAATAAATCGAGAACCAACGTCTTCAGAAATTTACATATCAGAAATCCACATAATCCATTTAGCAAATTCAGATAATTGTTACTACTATGTTCAAGGAATTAACAAAATGGAAAATTTTAGTAGAGATGTGAAAATTATAAAGTAGTGGCAAGTGGAAATTCTAAATTTAAAAAACACTAAATTTAAGAACTTAATATATATGTTTACAGAATATTAGGCAGAACTTAAAAGTAAAAAGAAAAATCAAACTAAAGTATGGGGAAAAAAGTAATATGGAAAGAGCATGAAAGATATATGGTATATTATTAAAAGGGTTAATACTGATTTCATTGGAATCCAGGGAGTTAGGGAAAAGAGAATGATCAAGAAACAATATTTGACGAGACATTGTGAAGATTTTTTCAAAAGTTACTGAGTTCAAGATAAAAGATCTAAGAATTACTTCAGATGCAAAGCAGGATAAATACAAGACTCCCATGCCTAAGCACATCATAGTAAAACAGTAGAAAATTAAACACAAAAAGATCTTAAAAGCAGCCAAAAGAATAAAAATTTACCTTCAAAGAATGAAGACTATAACACAGAAATAATGGATGACAGAAGACCATGATTGGCAGCTTAAATATGCTGGGGGGAAAATTACTGATAACTTAGAATTCTATAGTGAGTGAAATATATTCCAAAAAATGTAGAGTAAGGATAATATCATATCAGATTAACAAGACCAGAATTTATTGCTCAAGGACCCACATTAAAAGAAATAATACTCTTCTTTAAGTAGAAGGAAAATGATCCTAGCCAAAAGTTTGAAAATAAAGCAATAAAGAACAATCGAAAGAATAAACATAATGGGTAAATCAAAATGAACATTGGCTACATAAAATAAATATAGCATAACCTTTAGTTTGAAGTATATTTTAAAAATACTTAAAAACTCTAAAGTTAGATCATCTTCCCTTTTGGAGTTAAATGCCCAAATGTATGTGGATTTAAAATGTTCTAAGATCTTTGAGTTCTCTGAGATGCTGTATATGTGTTAATTTACATTATACTTTAATAAGCTAAAACTTAATCTTGCAATCTCTAGGATAATTATTAAGGAAAAGTAAATAGAGGAGAAAATTGTTATATTTTGGATTCACATAAAAGAAGCCCCTGTGATGAGCTTAAATGCAAGTTGTTAACTTGAAAGATGACCCCCAGGAAAATTAGGGGAGTGGGTGCATTAGGCAGGGATGGAGAAGAAACCAATAAGACATGTATAATGAAGAAACTTAGTAATGGGGTCAGCAGGAGCTTTATACTGAGACATATTGGGAGCCAGCATATTACAAGCACCTTAGGGTTATCCCATCCAATGCTGATCCCATATTTATTTATCCCACAGTTGATGATTCCCTGGCACTTCTGGCTTGTATATTGTGTAGGCAGAAGGATTTTGGTAGCCAGAGAGTAATTCAAATCTAAAGTCATGGGAGAGGCCAGTTGAAATAAATAATAGGTGCAAGAAAACAGTCAACTTCAAGAGGATGTGTGTGGGGTAACCAACAGTGCTACAATACCCTGAAAAGATATACATGCATCTACCAAAGACACACAGAAAAATATACATAGCAGAATTATTGTATTAGCCTCAAACTGAAACCACCCAAACTTCTCAGTAGTCAAATGAATAAATGTTAATATAGTCATACAGTGTCGCATCATGCAGCAATGAAAGCAAATTACAGCTATAAACAAGAACATGACTGTGTCTCACAAATGTAATAGTGAGGAAAATAAGCCAGATGTGACAGAAATTATACTGAAGATTCCATTGATATAAAGTTCAAAATCTACAAAGCTAATCTGTTGTGTTCAAGAAATGGGTAACTTTGAAATGAGAACTAACTGGATGGGGATGAAAAAGGGTCTGTGTGCAGTGCTGATGATCTGTTTATTGATCTCAAAGAGGCTTACTCATGCATGCTTTCTGTGATAATTTACATAACTGCTTATGTGATATGTACTTTTCTGTACTCAACTTTATTAAAATTAAAAATAAATTAGCTTGGTGAGGGGTGAATGAGGTACCACTTCCCACACTGGTGATTCTCCCCATACCAGAAACCTTCAAAGGGTATCTCTGACACCAGAGGAATGGAAACAACAGCTTACGGACAGCAAGATGAGCATGGTTGTGATATGTGGAGAATTGGGAAGAAACTGGTCTACAGGAACTGGAAAACCATGTCAGATACTAATGGGGGTTTCTGTGTTCATTAGTGAGTTCAGACAAGTTGAGGGGTTTGGAGGACTTTGTCCTTGACATCATGGGTGTTATAAATCATTGTTGCATATGAAACTCCCTACGCCATTCTGATATCAGTCTCTCAGTCTTCACACAGAACCCCATACTCTCCACAATGGGGATCACATCTACTTTACTAACTTGGTAAAATGCATAATGTATTGATAGTTACTCACCCACTTCATGGGTGGTGATGGGAACTTCAATTTACTTAAAATGTGGACAACATTTCATGCCTCATCTGGTGAAAATTATTCATTTGTAAATTTCAACCTTCTACCTTGAAGACACCAAGACTCCTATAGACAACAGGAGCACAATGAGGGGTTCAGCTATGTGAGCCTATCTGACCCACCTGATGAGATGAAATTCACTCTCTGCAGTTGACGATAAGAGGCAGTGAGGTGGAGAGGCTCAAGGTAACTTAGTTAATTTCTGAAGGACAATTTTTTGGATACAAATCTGAATAGATTTAATGATATTGCATATTTGGAGGTCAAGGTAACTTGTGTTTAAGCGGGTGCCATTATTGTGACAGAGCTTTCTTATGAAGAGAGTGTTTTCTGATCTGTCTGCCACTTTTTATTTTTTTTTCCCTCTAACACAAAAGGCAAGTGAAAATTAAAATGGAAATTTCAGGAGGGGGGCAAGTAATGAGTATTCTAATTATTAAAGATTCCTTTCAAGTCTTCAGATAACACATGGGGTCGAAACTGTCTCTCTTTAAATCTTATTAAGAGCAGAACAGCTATGCCTGATCATGTTATGATGGTATTTTATTCCAAGCCTTCCCTGTCAGCCCCACCCCAAGGAAATGAGAGTATGAAGTTCCTCTCTTGTTAGATGACAACTCATCTTTGGGAATTAAGATGACATAATGGATGTCCCCATAGCTGTGAATGTTTACTTGTGAATATTGTCTACTTGTCTGCCAATTGAAGACCTGAAAGCAGTCTTCTGTTTTTAACTGGAAGGGAGAGCAAATTATGTAATTCATGTACACATTCTAGAGTTGGTAGAAAAAGATTTCGCCAGTATCCAAAGAATACGGAGAGGGTTTTATGGTGGAGGAATTATTTTTTCATAACAATGAGAAGCTATGAATTTAATGGTGATTAGTTGTTTATTGACTGTTCTTGTTGCTAGAACAGTTCACCTCCTGGTGCACAAAATACTGCTTTCAGATTCCAATCACTTCAGCTAACACTGTCAGCTGAAAAGGACTAGACTCCAACTGGCTGTCACAAGTAGTCCCACATTTTCAAGTATTGCTTCAAAACCCAAAGCCAGGTCTGCACAGTGTTTGTTATTGCAAAAGTCAGTGTCCACAGGTGGTCACAGCCAGCAGCTGGAGGAGAGAGAGTCATGGGCCCCCCACTGCCTGACTCCCTGGGTTCCCTTGCCTTCCTGGCTGGATTCCACATTCAACCCTTATGGCTTCCAACCATGTCTGTGCTGACATGCAGACAAGCTCTGTCAGAGAGCACAGTACAAACACATGGGAAACCTGCTGCTAAGTGTGACAAAGGTTTCCTCAACACAGCAACAGCATATGGAAAGCAGGCATGGAATCATTCCATGCTCGGGCTTAAAAACTATGCAGGCTTTTTCAATCGGGTTCAAAATGCCGGGTGGTTTACAAGCTCCTCTTTGCTCCAGCTGTGAAAAGTCTGGCTAGGTTGTCTTTGTCTGACCAACCACTGCTAATTTTGAACAAAATTTTCCATCTTCCTTCTTACACTTCTGTTTTGCTGTGACCCTTAAGTTATAGCTTATTTTCTGAATTCCTAGGCAAAATGTGTACGTTATCTCTATCTACCTATTGACATATAATTATGTATATCATTGGCAGCTATTTATGTATATGAATAAATTTAAAAGGATCTATTTTGAAGTTCTCTGCACTAGTGAACTCCCTAGCTCTAGGGTTTTTTTAAATCCACTATATAATTATTTTTAGTGTCCAGAGTTTACAGTATGATAACAGAGCTTTTTCCCACATTCAAGTTTATAAATTCTCAATCAGCTTATGAGGCCAATAGTGATATTTCATCTTACCTAATTTGCTTTCTGGGAAGATTTTATTGAAGTCCTCAATGGGGCTTCACAATGTACACAATGAAATGGAATTGTGTCCTTTACCTTTCCTGCTCTTTCTGCTACTCCTCAATCCTGGTCTCTGAGAGATTCAAAAAGGCAGTGCAACTTTTAATATATTTTTCTTCAGCATCCGGTTGGACAATGCTTTTATCCTCTGGCACAGGAACCTTCAGGGAATTAAGCTTCTCAAAGTCACCTACCAAGTCATCCTCTCCCACATTAGCCTTGTAGTAAGCCCAGTGAATAGCGGGTAGATTCTGAGATAGAGTGCAAACCTGGAGGTGAGAGTCTCTTTCCAGGATTTTAGAGTTGGCCTTTTGGTTTCAGGCGATGATCTCCCCAAAAGGTACCCCATCAATGGCTTTTAGATCTAGTTTTCACCCAGCCATCTTGAAATCCTTCACTGAGCCTGATGACCCAGAAGAATCCACAGCAGAACTGGTTTAGCTTTTCTGTATCTAGCTCTTCTTTAAAGAGTGAGAGCTCTTCCCTGGTGGCTGTGCCATATAGTGTCATGGTTCCAAGAAGAAATCCTAACCTAAGGAAATACATTTTCATCTTCCGAGTTCCTGGATGATCTTTCGTGCTTTAAAAAAAAAAAAAATCAGCAGATGATCCTCTGTCCAAATACCAACCTCCACTGAGTGTGAGAATCTTTAGCCACATTCTACCCTCAGGGTCCCTGGAGAGCAAAGACACTGAATTACTGCCAACAGACATTGAAGGAAGTAGGGGGAGGGGTGTGTGTGTGTGTGTGTGCATGTGTGTTGACATAAACAGGAATCTAGGAGGAGTTGACATAAACAGAAATCTAGTGTCCTTTAAACCTAACTTGCAGGGCCTCCCTGGTGGTGCAGTGGTTAAGTGCTGGGTTGGGAAGCTGCCCTCAGTTTCTGCAGCTCCGGTTCGATCCCCGGCCACCGGCAAGGGTCCCACATGGCGCACAGACTTCTCCTGCTGCTGGCTGCTTCCCTCAGCAGTGTATTTTGTCAGTCTGCCTGTTCTGCTCTCCGCTCTGTCTCTGGTGAATTCCCTCACCCTTCTGCGCTTCTGACTGTACCCAGTGCTTGTATAAATAAATCTTAAAAAAAAAAAAAATAAACCTAACTTGCAAATCACCAGTAGGGCCAAAATGAAACACCATCTGTTTAATTTCTTAATCAAGAATTTTGCCCCCCAGGGGGCAGAAATGGTAGTTGATAGTCCCATTCAAATAGATGATGGACTGGTTTTGGCTGGCACACTTTTACAGCAGCAACCCCAAATCCACACAAGAACAGAAAGAAGACAAAGGAAGTCATATTTGCTCCTTTTGGCAATGGGTCTTCCATGTGTTCAGACTGATGGCCAATGAGTACTTGGTGAAGAATAGCGTGTCCTATGGGAGCTTTTCTCTTGACATGTCTCATTAGTTATGGAGTGTCAACAAGTAGTATCACAGAAAACTTTGTGCTGACTTTTCAGGGGCAGGACTTGTGGGCAATTTAAACACAATATGTGGGTGCTGGTAACTGGGGTGATGCTCAGAGATGCTGATGCATGCAGGAGGGCCCTCTCCTGTGACTTCACTTTCTTTTTTGAAGCAGACAAGGAATGATGAAAAGCAATGAAATCTCTCTCAGGCCCATTTGAGCAGTCATTATATGGCCGCTATAGAATTCAAAGTGAGTCAGTAAAATTTGGATCTAGCATTTGCAGATTTTTGTTTCCAGATTGTGTAATTCACTACAAATACTCACTTGCAGTTAAAAAATGAAACACACAATAGGCAGAAGAATTTTTTCCTTTTGAATTCTCTTCTTGGGATTAAGAAAAGTAGTTGATTTGGTTCCGTGTGTATACTGAGCTTTTCCAATAATAATGACAATAATGATCTAATGAGCCCTTTCCTTCCTAAATGTTTCAGGTAGAAAATTCTTGATTTATTGAACCCATAATATTAACATCAATAACTTTAAATTTAACTTTTTGGGTTTTATTTTTCTTTTCCAATTTGTGGTGTAGATAAGACAAAAATCCAACAAATATTCGGCATACTAAAAAAAAGATCATCTCTGATTTTCTTATTTAATCATTGATCTATCTATCTACCCAATATTTATATATCATTTCCTGACCTTGCTAGGCTCTGACAACAAGCATGGAGAAGGTAAAGTCCTTGTCCTCGCATCAGTAAGACAGCATCACAACATACAAGCAATGATAGAGGTAGCAATATGGTACTATCGAGTCTTAGACTAGCATGGTGGCTAGATTGGTGTCAGAGAAGAACCTTTGTAAGAAATGACCTCTGAAGTATATCTAAAATACTAGAGCCAAGCCCGGTAGAGATATGGCAGGCATTTTAGATACGAGTGCCCAACATGATCAAAGGTGTGGAAGAATTGTAAACAGATTGGTAGTCCTGGGAGGCAGAGAAGAGAGAAATGAAGCTAAAGAGTTGGAGAAAATGGGTCCTGGTAGACCTTGTGAGCTAGACTATGGGCCAGGTTTCTAATGGGAAGCTATTATTACTGATACAATAATGTTTACAAAAATAAACTGAACTAGGGCAGTCTTCATAAGATTGACAAGTAAGAACAAAAGAATTTCAAGCAATTTCAGGGGATAAGCCATGGTAAAGAAGATAAGAAAAATATATGATGCTTTCTACAATTCTAGCCTAGATATCTGACTGAATGTTGTCTGGCATTTAGGGGTAATATGTATGCAGTTTGAGATGGGCTGAATTTGAGGTGTCTATGGATATCCAGATCAGTATGACCTATACTTTTGGATTCTTCCTTGGCTTAAAAGAGAACACTGTACAAATTTAAATATACAATAGTAATTTGATATTTGTATATATTATAAATGAATATTGCAATGATTTTAGTTACTGTCCCTTACCTCAACAAATTAGTCTTTTTCTTGGATGCAAGCTTTGAAGATCTACTCTCCTAGTAACTTTCAAATATACACTATAATATTATTAACTGTAGTCACAAGACTATATATTATAGCCTCAGAATTTATCTTATAACTTGAAATTTTGTGTTCTCAACATGTTTGCCAATTCCTCCATCTCCTCTCCTCTGGCAATCACCAATTTGTTTTCTGTTTATATGAGTGTCTTTATTTAGATTCTACATGTCATATATTTTATTTTTTTTTTGAGAACCCTCCATGTCTTCCATAATGACTGTACCAATTTACATTCCCACCAACACTATACAAGGGTTTCCTTTTCTGTACATCTTTTCTAGCACCTGTAACCTCTTTTCTTTTATATAATAGCCATTCTAACATTTGTGAGGTGATATCTCATTGTGGTTTTGATTTGCATTTCCCTGATGATTAATGCTACTCTTTTTATATACCTGTTGGCCATTTATGTGTCTTCCTTTGGTAACATGTCCATTCAGGTCTTTGCCTGGAGTATTTAATTGGATTTCTCTCTCTCTTTTTCTCTCTCTGCTATTGAGTTGTATGAGTTCCTTATGTATTGTTTGCCTTATTTTTGGTATAAACTTCCAAGATTGGAATGACCTGAAAAAAGTGTGCAGTTCCCTAAGTGAGAGACAGTTCACTCATATGTACAATGTTTGGAATGTCTTTCCTGTATTTATTTATTTTGAGAATCTGTTGTCAAGATGGTTCATGTGTGTCACCATATGCCCATCCTGAGTTGCCACTTTCCATGCAGTTTCTAAGATAGACACTGATAATGCAGCACAGATTGATTGCTGAGCTCTAATTCAGTCTCAGAATCCTTGTCCACTGGACACTTTTGGTAGTAAATGACAATCAGACATCACACAAGGCAAAAGCTGTTTGTTGGCTGTGGCCTACTGTATGCTTGGGCTGAATCAGGAACTACAGATATTATAAAATAGCAAGCACATTTATTTCCTTGGTTGGCGTAATAAAACTGAAGAAAGAAAGTATACCTTGTTGAAGAACAATATTAAAATGTGTCTTCTCTGCAGGGAAGGAGATTCAAAGTCACTGTATTAGATTGTTTACTTGACATTCAAGTATTGGCTGGAGTGTTGAGGTAAATGCCATGGAAAGCCTTTTGTAATCTTGGGAGTTACTGTTGTGTCAGAGTCCAAGCAGCCCCTAAAGCAGTGACTGTAAGTGTTGATATGTAGAAAGTCACATGGGAATTCATTTAAGTTTCAGATTTCCTGGGTCCTACATCAAAATTCCCATTCAAAAGGAACTTAAATCCAGATTTTTCTAAGAACTCTTTTGATTCTGGTCTACATAGTCTGAGGACTCCTCTTCGAGAAATATTCTGTAAGAGGACTGGTCTCTACAGTATACTATGCAAATCTCTGTTTCAGGGGACTATTGTTTATCATGCAGAAATAAAACTTTAGAACATTGAATTATGTTTATCTTAACAAAGGAATGTTCTTAAGCTTTGCTTTCACTGGTGAAGATGCCCTCATTAAACCTGTAGGACAGTTAGCTGGTTATGTCCTGGACAGAGAGATGTAGTTGAGTAGAAGTGGGAGTTGACTTGAGTTTTTCTTACTGTGACATTGTGAGGTTTATGTTGCCTGAGGAAGTGTATTTAAGGGTCAATGATATTGTTTAATTAAACAACCCCTCACAAGATGGGAAAGCGGCTTAAACAGATTTCTACAAAGAACCTGTGAATTGATAAAACTAAAGAAACATCTATAAGGGAACAAAAGAAAATGGCCATGCTGGCAATTGCCCTATTCATTCAAAGCTCCTAGACAGCTACATCAAGGGGTAAAAAACAATGACAATCTAATCAGATATGATTACCAAGAAAGTTATTTGAAATATGGATTTACAGCCACTATCATTAATGATTAAGCTCTCTCAAAGTACACATCGTGTCTTGAAAGATTAGCTAATGCCACCCTGATCAGCAGGGCAGAATAGCAATTAGAGAAGGCATTAGAAGAATTAGAATAGAGGTTAAGACTCAGATGCTAGATACAGATTACTGGGTTTAAATTTAATTCTGGTACTTACCAATTGTATAACCTGGATGAATTACTTATGGGCATCGTGTCTTAGTTTCCCCATCTGTACAATGGGGATTGATAATACCTACCTTGGATGGCTCTTATGGGGATTAAATGAATTGATATATGCAGTGTGTTTGCCCAAGTGCCCAAAATATAGTGTTTCCAATAGCAATGTTAGTTTAAATATCATGTCATCCTTTGTAGATTTCTATTTCATATATTTTACATGGATATGTCTTATTAACATTTGTAAATAAATGTATTGACATGGGCACATACTCAAACATCATTGCTGATGGGGTGGTGGACTTCATTTTCCAGCAGGTGCTAGAGTTACTGCATTTCCCAGGTCTCTGAGAGTATAAATAGTAACTGACATCACCTATTGCTGGGCCTGGAGGCAGGGCCTGTACTTTTGGATGGTGGGGACTGGGTATAAAAGAAAAAAATATCACCCTGACAATCTTTTCTGTACATCTCTTCTGTATATTAAAGATTCTGACCTAATTGTCACTTTTTTTCTGCTTTCTTTCATATCTTTTTTTTTCTAACCCCCATATCTGTCATGCCAAGACATTACCTGAAAGAATATTAGGAAATATGCTAGTTTCCAAGGAGCTCTCCTGCTCTCCCTTTGTCCCCTCCATCTGACACAAAACCCTCTGCTCTGGGGGCTCTGATTTATTGGTCTGAAGGTGTCCCCTGGATCCAGAATACCCAGACCACATGGACAAACAAGCCTGTACAAATACAATTCTTCCCTTTTCCACTCAGTGCAGCTAGGTGAGATTGAATTTTTCAAAAGCAACATTATTGAGAAGAACATAAAAGGGAATAAACAAAGGAAACACCAAACCACTGAAGTAAATGGGAATGTCCAATATTTCCTTTCAGCCTTTATTTACTGATCACACAGCCCTCCATTTCCTCTTTCAATCTGCTTTAGTGAACTCACACCTAAGTGGCCTTCAGGTTGTACCCTCTGTTGCCTTAACTGCATATTTTCTAATTGCCATTGCCTAGACATCAGAATCCAGATTCCATCAACTTTCAGTTAGATTTATCCATTTTCTGCCTCCATTTTAAAGGATCACATAGAGGATTGCACAAGAGGGCCTTCAATAACCTGCTCAAATTTCTCTGTCTCTCTCAGACTCTTCTCCGAGATTGTTTTACCAATTTCTAAACACATGAAGTTCAACTGTTCATGACCTCTCCCTGGAGTCATTCCCCCAGCACTTTCAGTTTGTACAAATTCTGTCTGCCTTCTTAAGACCCCTCAAGTCCCTCCTTTCCTGACTGACCATCATAGACCAGGTAGAGAAATATTACAATATCTCACATGTGAATGAACCACTACATCTTACACTTGGAAAATCATTTTCCTCCTACCTCCTCCCAGTGTGTGGGACCCATTGACCCACTGACCATCCCAGTGCCTATGTCTATACACTAGAACATCTCACATGAGGTGGGGGTGTGGAAGCTGAGGGCGAACCTTACTACCTCTTTAGCCTCTCATTCCCCAAAGCATAATATCTTTTATTGATGATATATTTATATACCTACAGTTGGAGAACTCAGTCTGAATTTCAGGACAACACAGCAAAGTGTAAAAACAAAGACCAGATTGCAACTCATTATGAATTAGGAGTATGATCAGACTGGATCATAGTTGTTCTGGAAACATATCCTGAATATAGCCAGATTACTGAGATTTAACATTTGTTTAATATGTGTTGCTAGATACCTTCTCCTCAAAGTGAAATTTGAAAAGGTAATATCCTTTAAAACAGATGGACTTGTTTTAGAAAACTGGTAGCATTCTGAGCACTGAAATGGGTAAAGGCAAGAGAGGGTGGAGAATTTTATTTCATTGTTTGATATCTAAACTTCTTTTCTATGCATTGGAAGGCTTAGTAAGCTTAAGCTATTACTATTATAATTTATTGGTACAGTGTTGACAATAGGCTTGTTGTTCTGTAAAATCCAAACCATACAATTGCTTTGCCTCTGGGGCATATATGGTAGATGCAGAATGCTTGTTGACAATCTTGATTAGATTATATTTAAGTACGTGGATATTTGTGTTTTTCTTTACCTTTTTTTGTTGCTTCGATATTGTTTTCATCTTCATACCTTGTCATAGTCTCAGGAGAATTCTACTACTGAGATGATTCTTCAAAGGTCTGTATCAGCCAGTGTCTTCAGCATTCACTTGACTGAGGTTCTCATGTTAAATTTAGCTGCTGGTCTGATCTGCCAGCATTGATTCTTCCACTAATTTCTCTTTCTTTGCAGTGGTTGATGATATTGAGAAAACAGTCAAGGCCCTAGCACATCTCATCAGATGTTTTAAATGAGCTAAAAGAGGGAAAAATTATATGAAACATTGTTGTATTTTTGTTGTTAAATTGTCTTTCACTGGTCAAGCAGTAACAACTGAAAGTAAGAGGAATTCTCAAAAGCTTTTGTGGTGGATAGAATAATGCTTGCCCCCTACAAAATGCTCTTGTCCTAACTATCCCCATGTCAACCTTTGAGTATGTTCATTTACATTGCAGATGTAATTAAAGGTACAGACCTTGAGATGGGGAGATAAGATTTTATTATCCAGATGGGCCCAATCTAATCACATGAGTGTTTAAAATAGAGAGCCTTTCCCAGTTACGGTCAGAGACCAATGTTACTATGAAACAAGAGTCAGAGATTCAACTTGATGGCTTTGAAGATGGAGAAAATGGACCAAAAAGGAAGAAGTTGAGATGTCCCCTTAGAAAAGACAAGAAAACATGTTCTCCATTAGTATTTCCAGAAAGGAATGCTTCTTGTCATAACCTTGGTTACAGCCAAGCGACAGCTATGCTGGAGTCTGACCAGTGTAAAATAATTATCCCACTATATTTAGGGTAATTTGTTATAGTAAGACTAGGAAGCTAATTTGCTGTATCTCAAAGAATACAGTGAAAATACATATATTTGTGAAAACAAGTCTATTTTTCATCTTTATTGGACATGTGGGCATTACATTGTGTACTTAGAAGGACTAGTGGCAAAGCCAAACACAGCTCATTCATACAGCTAAGGAGCTCTGGGAGGTGTGAGTGTCTAAGTGCTCTGATTGCTGTTTGATTTAGCATCACCCAGAATTGGAGTGATGGATACTCTTCTATGAAGTCTTAGATCTCTTTGGGAATCCAACAATGCAATATTTTTGGCATCTAGAAATGACCTTTCTGAAATGTTAACTGGATGACTCTCCTCATCCTAAGTCTTTCTGTTGCTCTTCTTTTTAGTCAATAAAAGCCAAGCTCCTCAAGATGCTCTACAAGACACTTCAAGAAGTAACCCCTGCCACCTCCTTATCCCTCCGACTTGCTCTATTAATTCATAACTCAACTCTGACATTATCTTCTCTTTGGAGATTTTCTTGCTACTCTCTAGCCAGTCCCAACTTCCCCCTACCCCCAGTTCCTTTTCACTCCCATACAGAAACTCACCTTAACATCTATATTAACATTTACATCCTGTATTATCTCTTGTCTACATTTTTCATGAGCTCTTACAAGCCAGCAGATTATACCTTTTATCTCTACACTGAACAACTACTCCTACACCTGTATGGCACCTAGGAGGTGCTCAATGAGTGCTTGCTGAATGAAAGAATCCACCCTACCATTATCATCCCTGAATGATCTGTAACATAGATTAGGAGTTAATAATTTACCTCAGGCATTTGGAAGGTTCTGTGCTTTTTCTTAACCCCTTAGAGGTAGCCTATGAGTCCTGTTTATTTTTCTTTCCTATTTTTTTCCACAGTAGGAGATTTTTACCCTCATTTGAGCAATGTGAAGGGGTACAGAAGAGAAAACAAAGTTTGGAGTTAGACTTTCCAATCTGTAGAAAGAACCCCATAGAAATTCCATGAGTGGGTGTCATAGGGCCTTGTAAACCACCTGAAACATATATTCATAATAAGTGATGGTACTGTTGTGGAAAAATACCCAAATAAGTCTTCCGCTGAGTTTAGGCTACTCCAGTTATCTTTCAAGATTCTCCATTTTGGAAGACGTTGTTACCACATTTACACCCAAGGGAATAAATTATTTCTGATCTTGCTGAATAAGAAGTTTGAGGAGGAAGCCTACCTAGAATGGTGGTCAGGCAGATATTTTTCCTGCTCAGCAGGGGAGAGGGTGATTCAGACTCTTCTTGTAAATGAGTGGTATGTCAGATCAGGTGGTTTGAGCATGGTCATTTATGCAGGATTTCATGTTTTCATGGGACTGACGGGGAACTTTGAAGTGTCACTGAGTTTCATCACTTGCTTTGAAGAAAAAATTCAGGTAAATCATATGAATTGGACTGAATTTCTTGCCGCTTAGATGTATGCTTCCCCCACATCTGAGGGGGTGGTTGCTTTCTCCTACCCAAGGCACTTGACACTTAATGGGTCACTTAGAGAAAACCAGAGGTCAGTTACTGGGTATATATTCTTGTCTTGTCTTTCTCATCTGGCATAAAGAATTGGAGAGAGATAAAACGGATTCAGAACTTTTGGTTAAATGGTGTGCAGTCTACCAAAGCCGGACACATGATTTGTTCTCTAAACAAGCAGCATGCCTGCATACAGAAACTCTTCTGTAAATAAACCACAAAGTCACAGAGTTGGCTACAGCATTTAATGAGAGCAAGTAGACAAAATAATATCCATTCCTCAAGGTCAACATCTATTTCTCTGTGGACTTGTTGGGGGGACGGAAGAGACTATCTGGATAATTGGGGAATGTTTCCTTGTAAAAGGACATTTTTCTGACTACTGCATCCAAATTCATCTACCATTGTAAAAAATGTGATGCTAGGGCAAGGAGAAGCTGGCCATTCTGCTTTGGTTAATGATCTGTCTACATTGAATACTGCATTGGTGATTTGGGGATATATATGAATCAGGATGAAAGACTCAGTCCAGTAATTTGAATTCATTGCATTCATTCATTTCTTAAAATGTCAGCATCTACTATGAGGCAAGCATTCTGTTAAGCCCTGAGATTCTCCTACATAAATTTGACTACAAGGATTTTAGTAAAACAGCTCAACAATGATCTGTTAGCTTTGCTTATTCTGGTGAATATTAACCTATCCATCTGTATTCTTTAGACTCATTCCTTTTGCACATGCAGAGTTATGAGAAAGGTATTGACAGAGATACAAAGGTGGATATGACAGTGTCTGTCCTTAAAAAGTTTACTGTCTTTAGTTTTCCTTAAGCCTTTTGTAGAAATAGGTTAGTTATATATTATAAATTAAAGTGTTTTCCTTTCTCCTGTATGCTCTTGCCTTCTGGAGGAAGAACTTTAGTATAAGAATTTCTTTTTTAGAGTTTAAATACCATGGAAAACTCAGTTTTGCTGTTAGGAGTCGGTGTTCTCTTGTACCAACTATTATTAGCTTTACTTAATTGCATTGCAGGCTCACCAAAAGTCTGCAGGTTTCATAGATTCATGGAGTTAGCAAACAGAAAACCTCAGGAGGCTATTTTCCCTCTTTTTTCTGCATATTTCAACTAATCCATGAAATAGGATTTCATGTATTCCATAATTTTTGTTTACATTGTATATATTGTGAATTACCCATGTTTTTTTGAAGCCCATTTTCTTTCTACCTTCCAACATTCTTCAAACTTTTACCTTTTACCTTCAAACTTTTACCTAATTTCACATGGAAATTCTGCTACTTGGAACTATTACTTTTCCTTTTCCTTCAATTATGGTGATGTCTACTGAATATTGGTGTTCCTTCTTTTTGATAATCTTATACAAAATTGTCCTTTTTATACTACCATTGATTAATATTCGCTCTAAGTTGAAGTATACCTAAGTTTATCATCACTGGTGATTGTCTTCCTATCCATTACTATAGTTAACATAAAATAAACATGATTAACTTGTATCAGTGTTATCTCCTATCATGTTCTTCCTCTGATCTCATTTGATATTTCCTCTGTCCTTAAGTAAACCCCCTTGAGACTAAAAACAAATCAGAGAAGTTTTAGTGAATATTTATCTGACCCCAGAAGAATTGTGGGCCTGAAGGTCATCATTGAAATGGGAATTTTCTACTTAACTAGAGGATAAAGAATTTTAGGAGTATATACAAAATCTTTTTTGGAGTTGACCTTCAGGAACTTTCCTTAGCAAACACAGGTCTTCTATAAAATTCTTTGCAAATTATATTTTATTACTAAGTCAAGAAAATACAATAAATGTATATAAATCACATTGGTGGTTTTTTATTTTTCAATACTTGCATGCTATGTATTTAGAAGAAAATATATATTGGTTGGTTTGAATGGTCAATTCTATTTGTAATAGAAGAAAAAGATTAGAGAGGATAAGGTTGAATAAAGCCCTACTGATGCCTTTCAGTGGCAGAATTTTTTTTAAAATATTTATTTACTTATTTATACAAGCACTGGGTACAGTCAGAAGCGCGGGAGGGTGAAAGAATCCAACAGAGCCAGAGCAGGGAACAGAACAGGCAGAAGGACCGAAGTACACTACTGAGGGGAGCAGTGGGTGGCAGGAGAGGTCAGTAGGACCCTCGCCTGGATGCCGGGTATCAAACCGGTGCTGTAGAGGCTGCAGGCAGCTTTGCCACCCAGTGCTCAACCGCTACGCCACTGGGGAGGTCCCTCAGTGGCAGAATCTTGAGACTTCTAAGTTTAGATAAGAATAGGAAACCTTTTTCTCTTGCAGCTGCTGTACAGTTATAACATATAGCTTGTGATGAGAGCATTAGTATTTTTTAATTTCTCTAATAGAATACAAAATTCTTCCAGAGAAATCTCTCATCAGTTCATCTTGGTTCCCATGTTTATCCCATTGCGGTCAAAAGAAACAGGATGAAATTGTTCATGCTGGAGTCATGTACCTACTTCTAAGGGAAGTGGATGTGGTCAGCCCTAGTCAAACCTCAGGAGATGGGAGAGTGATCATTCTCAAAAGGATGGCATGTTGGTAAAACAGTCACCCTGTCGATTAATATTGTTTTTGTATAAGGAAGATAATCCAATGAATGTTAAATTAACAGAAGAGAAGAACAATTTGTTCATACCATTTGATTATTAACTCTTGTTTCCCTCTGAATTCCAACTTGAAAATATACCCGGATGACCACTTAATTCAGTGGAACCATGAACTGTTTTTCCACCATTGGATTCATAGTTGATTTTATTGTCATTAACTTGAGAATGGAAAATTGTCTTGAGGTTTTTCTGTATTATTATCCTGCCTTGATATCTGATTCCAGTATTAATTACTATTTAATTTTAATGTACCTAAATGACTATCACTAATAGTTGCTGATTTAACTTGCTGAAAAGGAATACATAACTTGGCAAGACATAAAAGTCTGTCATATTATATTTCTTTAATATCAACACTTAAGACTTGGAGATGAATGCATTCTATATGAGTAGGCTCTCTTCTATGTTGGTAGAAGCATTGGGGACCAGTGATATAAATTATGTTGCGGATCATCTTCTTACTGGGTAGTGAGGTAATTATTTTCTTCATTACATTCAATTTCTCCAAATATAAAATATGTACAACAGAAAATCTTATTCCAGGATTTTGTGGTAATAAATTAAATTACAATTTGTTTAATTGCTGTCATTATTTTGACTAATTTTTAAAAAGGCAACGTGGCAGCTGTCCAGCGTGCTGAAAAAAAAAAAACCCCAAAAAAACAAACCCTGCTGTAGGAACAGGGACTATGGGTCTGGAGTGGGGCTAGGAAATCTTAATTTCTAGCAGGCACCCCAGAAATATATACTATAAAGCTAACTGGGGGATAAAGCATAAGATATAGATGTATTTAAAAGCTGTGATACCAAAGTGACCTTTGGCACTTATTTGCCTTCAATTAATTTCTATTACTTACTAATTCAATCACTCATTTTTCAACAAATATTTATTTGTTGCTGAGAACAAGTAAGACAAAATCCCTGGCTACTTTCCAAGAGTAGCTTGAGGATTACCAGCAATATTTCTGAAACATCTGTATGCATGAGATTCACACGGTGAGCTTGTTAAAATGCAAATTTGGGGACTGCATTCCCAAAGAGTCTGACTCAATAGGTCTGGTGTGATATCCCCTAAATCCCAATTTTCTCACTCCCAGGTGACCTTTGGACCAAATTTTCAAAACCAATGACCTAACATAAGGACATTTTCTGAAGTGTGATCGTTATTCTGATAAGGTAATCAGAATATTCTATTTGATTTCGCTAAAGGCATGGATTAGCAGATTTAAGGAAGAAACTTGCCACCCAACAATACCTATGATGCTCCAGAGTGATGTAGAAAAATGCCTAAATATGTTATGGAGGAACCTAATGCCCTTGAATAAAGGTTCATAGACTAAAGTTACAAGACTGAGTTGATGTCAGTAGTTATCTTGCCAACTGGGAGTGATAGTGTGAGAATCCTTGAATCATTTCTATTTAGTTTCCTAACATAGAATTCAGCCTTGTAAAACTTATAGTTGAATTGAACATTTATCCCTCCGTTGCTGGGAGATTGGAGGTCTACCTAGAGATTTTTCTGACTCACAATATGAATTCTGCCAAAACCCTATTGGTTATCAGCAGTTTGAGGGGTCTTTAATATGTTGTACGCAAATGTTCTTACAGGTTATCCCCAAGGACCAACAGTCGTATCAACTATATTTTTGAAAGGAGTGGCTTATAAATTTATCCTACATTTTTTAATAGTCACTTCAGATACACATGTTATTACCAAAATATAGATCATACCAATCATTTCCCAAGTCAGCTGTAGTTTCTTTATTGGAAATATTCCTGGTGATAGCTGCTTGCTTTTTAAGTCCACATGACTCTAGAGGAATCCTTCTGTCTTTCAATAGACAGAATAAATACTTGTAATTGTCCTAGTATTTCTTCTATTCTAGATATACTTGCCTAAAAGAAAAAATCTAGGATTTTTTTTTCTCTTTATAAGGAAGAGAGCAGCAAGTTGTACATATAATTGGATAATACTTCCCCAAAACAGCACTTTTTCTGCATATCTGTGTTGTTTATGTCTACCAAACTTAGTAATTTAGTAAATTCTGTTAAGTGTATGTTTTAAATTTTAACAATTTGCATCATTTATTTAACTGTCCTCTATTAGAATTCCAGGTGATATAGAAGCACATCAGTTGTAAATTAGATCCCAGTTTCAGATGAAATATG
Organism: Talpa europaea; assembly: GCF_964194135.1. Classification (NCBI taxonomy): domain Eukaryota; kingdom Metazoa; phylum Chordata; class Mammalia; order Eulipotyphla; family Talpidae; genus Talpa; species Talpa europaea. Next base: position 81,050,867 of record NC_140073.1, read on the forward strand.
AGTTATCACTTTTGGACAACAAAAACATAGTTTTCTTTTAGTCCCTGGCTCCAGTGTCATAACATCCACCAATTGAGTAAGTCTATATTTTCATTAGAATGTTTCCTATTGAGATACCATTTTAATAACTTGTATATTGCTTAAGACAGCTGGATAATGGGAGTTTTTAAAATTAAAATATATAATATTATGAATAGGTTTTTCTTTCAAAGAACATGACATCAGTTACTTTAGGATGCATGAATTTATTTTGAGTGATCTGAGATCCAGGAACAAACATTGACTTTGTATAATTGTTCTGATTCAGATCATGGCTCCTCACATAATTCAGCAGGGTGTGTGTCTTTCTCCTCTTTTCTACATGTAAATAAATCAAAACCACCCAAATAAGAACACACAGAAACTACAGATTCACAGCTTGCTATAGTAAGGGAGTCAACCACATTTGCTTTGTGCAAAGACTCAAAGGAAGGCAGAATTGTGGGGAAAAAGATTTCTGATGCAAAATGGCAATGATTTCAATTATGTTGTTATTAAACTTATTGGCACATGAAGCTAGAGTTGAATATCTAATGTAATTAGTCTGAGGAGCATATATGGTTTGGCCTTGGGAGAGGGGACAAAAAATAGGCAAGCTCAGAGTCATTGACCAAATCCTAACCTTTCTGGGTCAATTGCTATAGAGATTGTAGCTTGGCTTTTGGGGCTAGTTGTGGTAGAGTTCTGTTGTCATCTATAGTTTTATCACTGACCATTTGTAAATTTAGTCTCTTTGTCTTCCCCCCACCTCCACCTTTTTGGTCATTCTCTTGATAGTAACAGTTTGAATGATTCAGGTATTACCCTCTTAAAGATTGTTTAGTTGTCTCCATAGTCAATGGTATCATGAGATTTTTTGGCCTTTTTGTTATTATTATTGTGATCATTTTACTAGAGAGCAACTTTGCAGAATTAAAGCTCTGGATAAAATGTAATAATTCAGCATCGTGAGCACTATGACAAAAACAACCAAAATTAATAATCCATGTGATGTGTTTTGAAGCTAGGAACCCCAACTGTTCAATCCATGACTACAGAAAAAATCCCATAGGCCTTTATTTACATAGCCTATTCTATCTTGTCTGTTTTATTAATCAGAACACAACTAGGATTAGCAATAGCATAGATGCCACCATAGCTAATTAACAAGAAATACAGAGCAGTGAAATTGCCTATAATACTTTTCCCAACAAGTATAGATCGTTCTCTGTTCTAACTAAGGCACTAGAGTTGATGTTATTCTGCCATAGTTAGTAACAAGTTTATTACAGTCCTTTCTATTTGTATAATTCCCACCGATGGGAACACCACTATGATCATTTACATAAATAATGAGTTAATAATTCCTCTAGGTACAGTGACCAAATAGGCAAGGATGGGCCCCATTTTGGAGCTCTTGTCTGAGCTAGAATTTGTAACCTTGGTATTTCATATAATTAGAATCTCTGTGTCTATATGAGTGCCAGAATACTATTCCTAAATATATGAGGTATTCATCTGAGGCAAACAATAGCAGGTAACATGACTGCAAAGGAAATAGTATTCTGTACTACTGGAACAGTGATCCTGGCATCAGAATAGAGGAGATGATCAAGAGATCAGAGCAGAATGAAGATTTTACATTATCTTAGTTAGATAATTGAATTTCTTATAGTTGGCAATTATTGACCCTTCACACTAAAAGGATTGTTGAATTCAAATTTGATTATCTAAATCTTGGTCAATATATTGCATTAATTTTTTCTCTGTGGTAGGAAAGGCCACTAGCACATTCACAGATTGCTTTGTTTAAGGTTATTTATCCTTGTAGGTGCAAGTACTAATGCCACCAGCTGTAATTCCTTATGGTCTTATTTGATAAAACTGGAATTTCCCAGAGGTTTTTATCATGGGGTATAGTAATCAATGTCATAGCTCATGGTTAGAAACATTGGGGGAAGAGACAATGTTGAGACAACCTAAGAATAAGTTTAGAATGCGTATATTCTGATCTAACAATTAAAATGAGAAAGGAAAAAAAGAGAAAAAGGTCATTATAGGAATGACAACTAGATGCTTATATGAAATGAGAAGTAAATGATTATAAGAAAGAAAAAAAAGCAAATTGGGTTAGAATAGAGTCTTGGTTTGATGTTTTTTGGGAAAACTGTACACTATCTGATATCAGCTTGTTTTGAAGGTTGGGTCACCTGCATGCTTCCAAACACTGGCTGGTTGGAGATGATTGCTGAGACTCCTCTGTCTGAAAAGCAGTATTGGAGTAGTTTTGGAGTATTTGGGTCAAATCTAGAGTTGTTTCTTTGTTGTAAAATATGAAACCAATACAGACTACTGCTTTGTTTATTATTGACAGTAATTCATAAGGTCCTTTTCAATGAGACTCAAGCAGTATTTTCCTGATGTCTCTTCCAATAGGCAAAATTTGGTTCAAGATCACAAAGATTCTGTATAAGAATATGTGCGGAGATGACCTTACACTTCTGGTGATAGAACTGGGTTTAATATATGAGTCCCTTGCAATATTTTTCCATAACTGCACTTTGCAGAGCAGAGTCCAGTATCAGAAGTGAAATACTAAAGCGCATGGGCCTTCTAATTACCAACTCATAGAACTTTAACTGCTATGTCTTCAAGAGAGTAGACTGTGTGTCCATAAGTACTACTATGAATAATTGGCCAAAGGAACTCTAGCATTTTTTTCAATCTTGTGCTAATTTTAAGGATAATGTTGGTTTTTGAACTTTTCCAGAATATTGTGGGAGTAAGGTCAGTGTAGTATTCGAATAAAAGAGTATGTCTTAGTGAGTTCTTTTATAATAGTTCCTACAAAGTGTGCTCCTGAGTTTAAAAGTTGGTCTTCTCCTGGTGGGGACAAAGTTTTTCAGCAACTGTAAAGAATGCAGGTTTTTGGCAAAGAAATGCTTCAATCACTCTGAAAGTCAATGTTCAATAACTAACATATATTCAAATCTTAAGGAGAGGAGAGGCTGAGTAAAATCCATCAAAGGGTATTCAAAAGAGCCTGAGATTTGGGTCCCTGGTTGTGTCCACATTTATAATTTATCCAGGATTTTGTTGTTGGTAGGTATCACAGGACTTGGGAATAACTTTAGCCATCTTTCTAAAGTTTTCCTACCAATTGTGATTTATGATAGTAACCAACTTGTTGACAGCAGGATGAGTAGTTTCATGGAGAAATTTAGCTAATATCCATTAGAAATGATCTGATGTCATAAAGTGGTTTTCTTAAGAGAACCAGAGATGATCTGAGTGAAAGGTACAACCAGCTTTCCCTCATTTTTTCTTTTTGAAATAAGGACTTATGTGTTGATGTTTTAGAATAACTTCTTTGAATTATTTCAGATATTTATCGTAACCTTGGTTAAAGCAACTTGTGTGTCATAATGATCTGCTAGAACATTTCCTTTAGCTCCCATATGATCCCTGTTTGCATGGGCCACATTATGATAGTCATTTATATTGGAAGTGACTCAATTTGTCCCTTTTTAATGGAGGTTTCTACAGAAGTAAGAAATTCCTTTGTTTCCAAAGTCAGTATAATTCTAAAAGCACATGTACTATCTGTATATTTGCTAACTCTTTGGTCTTTGGTTAGCTTTAATAAGTTCTAGTAAGTGTAATACATTTTGCCATCTGGAATGATTTTTATCTCAGGTAGAGGATTGTATTCTAAAATGGAGTTAAACTAGTGAGGTCATACTGTTTTTCGGTTTTAAATCATCAAATAAAGTTAGCTAAGCATTTTTTAAAAGATTTATTTATTTATACAAGAACTGGGCTACAGGTCAGAGGCACAGGAGGCTAACAAAATCCACCAGAGACAGAGCGGGGAACAGAACAGGCAGACTCACTGAAATACACTGCTGGGAGCAGCAAGTGAGACAGGAGAGGTCTTCTGCGCCATGTGTGTTTCTCCGTGGCCGGCTGCGAATCAAACCCACACTGCAGAGCTGCAGAGGCTGCGGACACCTTCACAACACAGCACTCAACTTGCTGCGCCACCAGGGAGGGCCCTAGCTCAGTATTCTTTTTTTTTTTTTTTTTTTTTTTTTAATAAATTTTATTGTTATATTCCCCATACAATTTCAGCCCCCCATTCTGACCCCAATCCCTCCCCTCCCGCCCCCGCCCCCCTAAAAGTGTCTCTGGTTCATAGTTTTTTGTTGATTTTGATTTTCACTTTCTTATAGTTATTCATTTTCCTGGTCCCTTATTTAAGTTTTCTAGATTCCTGCTATGAGTGAGACCATCCGGTATTTTTCTTTTTCTTTTTGGCTTATTTCGCTGAGCATGATCCCTTCCAGCACCATCCATGTTGCAGCAAATTGCATGTGTTTATCTTTTTTGAATGCTGAGTAATATTCCATGGTATATATGTACCACATCTTCTTGATCCAGTCATCTATTTTTGGGCATTTGGGTTGTTTCCAAAGCTTAGCTATTGTAAACAGTGCTGCTATAAACATAGGGGTGCAGGTGTTCTTTGGAATTGATGTTTCTGTGTCCTTTGGGTAAATACCTAGGAGTGGAATTGCTGGATCATATGGAAGCTCTATGTTTAGTAGGTCCAGAAATCTCCATACAGCTTTCCACAGTGGTTGGACCAGTTTGCACTCCCACCAACAGTGCAGAAGAGTTCCTTTTTCTCCACACCCTCGCCAACATTTGTTGTTGCTAGTTTTTTTAATATGTGCCATTCTCACTGGTGTAAGATGGTATCTCATGGTAGTTTTGATTTGCATTTCCCTGATGACAAGTGATGTTGAACATTTTTTCATATGCCTGTTGGCCATTTGCATTTCCTCTTCAGAGAAGTTTCTTTTAAGCTCTTCTGCCCATTTTGCATTCTTAACGGGGGTCTGTAACAGACCTTAGTGAGGTACAGAAAAGTTCTCTAATTGAAGACTTCCTGAGGTTCTCCTTGGCCTGGGGAGACAAGTGAGTGGCAGAAATTTAGGGTATGTCTGCAGTAAGTAGTAATGGGCAAAGGAAAGAATAACAACCTCATAAGACGTTCATTGGTTCACGTGTAAGTGTTGCATGTTCTCAGTTAGTAGTAACATCTGTATTTCATGAGGAACCATGAGGTTTTATTTTCCTAACACAAGGGTGATAACATAGTTCCCATATTTTAGACAGTCCTCTTTATATCAACTGTTACAGACACTATGGAAGAAAATGTGGAGATTCCTCAAAATATTAGGAAATACCATATGACCCAGCTATTCCACTTTTGGGTATTTATTCAAAGGACGCAAAAACACTAATTTGAAAATTTTATATATATATATTAATCTGAATAAAAATACGCAATATTTTTATATGTAATTATGCAATTATGTGACTCCGTTACTATACTAAATACCCTGGCAGATGGGAAAGCAAAGGCAGACAATTTAAAATGGAGACACAGGGTTTTAAAAAATTCAGTTAAGAGCTAGGAGTGATTAAGTGCTGGCTTGACTACCAGTGCGATAGAAATTCAGAGGAAAGAAAGGTGTTAAGGCTTAGGCGAGGAGGATTTTGTGGAGGGTGGGAAAAGTGTCCTAATCGGTATCTTGAATTTGATGTAGAGCCATCTAACAGAGAAAAAGATTCCAGTCATGTACTACCCCTACTTCCTATTGCTCAAAATTAAATGGGCAGGCATTCAGCCTAGATGTGGAGACAGGTTTCTTAACATTCAAGAGCTTTGACTTTAGAATTCTTAGTCAGGATAAATTGTTATGGCTTTTTTCCTAATGAGTCATTCATTCTTGCATTCATTCATTTTTTTTATTTTCTCAAGTACTTATTGAACATCTATCTTCTATTTAATATTGTGCTAGAGCAGAGGGTAATACAAAAACATGATGTGAGTTTTTGAAGATTTTACAAGCCAACTGCAGAGAAAAAACATCATAAACACACAAAGCAATCATGTAAACACACAAGAAGGCATATAATTACCTACTTAATGACTGACAGTCCACATCCATTTGTTTTCCGTGTTAGTGTCTGACAGTTCTCTGTTCCACAGAGCCAGCCTTGCCTGCTTCACAGCACTTCTGTGTCTTACACAAGCTATCATAGAACAGAGTATTTTGTACACTGTGAGGTGCAACTCAAACATTTATCATCATTCTCTGGAAGCAGGGGGAGGGTAAGAGACTACAGAATTGATCTATGCTTTCAGTGAAAAAAATCATAAATCCCAAGAATCATAAATAGAAAGTACGGTTGACCAAGGCAAATACAGAATTTGTAGATCTCAGAGAGGGCGATGACTTGACTTCCCCAAACTTCCAACACAAATAAGGGCATTTCAACATTTAGAAGCCACAGTGTCCATGCTTTTCTTGATTATTTGTGGTGGGGGGAGGGAATGCATTATTTAAAGGACTTTCACATAATCAAAGCTCATTTAAAAATTCTGTTAAGTAAAAGTGCTATTGGTGCAACACTTTTAAGTTATTTTCTTGCTTTTAGCATAAAAGGGAGTTTAGTTGCCAGTGTGTCTCCTGACCATATTCGAACTATTCTCAATCTCCTATCTTTCTCATGGCATCTTCTTCCAAAACACATATATATATTTGCAAGAAGTAGGGCTTGGGAAATTGTCATTATCAGAGAAAACAAGATATGGGAACACATTTTCTTCCCTTTATCAACAAAGTTAAATTGAATAGTTATTGAATTTTTTTTTTTATTTTCAAGAATGGAAGAAATGGGAGGGGAGGCATTTATATTTTAGAAGCAGGAGAATTGAAGAAAACTTTTTAAAGCTTGAGAAAGTTCAAAGTAGAAAAGGGGTAGGAACATTTTGACACATACTCTTTTAAAATATTGATTCCCCCCCCTAAATTGATTTGAAAGCATGACAAATGTTTACTCTGACACCCAACACAGTATTAAAAAACCCGAATGTCAGAGTAAAAACATGATGGGCTACAACCTTAGTGGAAGGGAGGATGAAATAGCTTATCTGACCCAGGATTCTGAAAATGTCTTCTTTTGCTTTTTTGCCATTGTTTTTGTTAGTGTCATTTTATTTATTCACCACAATTGCACTCATCTAGGATAAGACAGAAGCCATTTATACTATCAACTTTGCCAACGAAACTTTGCTACTCTCAAAAGTGGTTTTCTTTTTTTTTTTTTTAAAGTAGAAATGAGTAAACTTGTTAATATTGTACTTACTTACTCTTTCAGTAATAGATGTTCAATCATTAGGTGTCTACTTAGAGGTGATGAATCAGCAGTATGGAAACAAAGGGCAGCCTTGTCTTGCTAAATAGTTTTCCTTGCAGACCTCACAAAGGTTCTTTGGGCCCCAGAATGTATTGATTTCATTAGATGGACTAATTTAGCAGTTCTCTGGTTTGAAGACTATAATTACAAAACAATGCATAGGTTTATTATAAGTAGAAAAACTTTTGTTCTCAATTTATTAACAGTAAGTGAACATACTTGCCCCTACCTCTGAAAATGCTAGTTATAAATTCTCCTTTATGTACTCACAAGGATCTGTTATTATACAGTCTTTTATTAATAAAGTGAGCAATTTCATAGAGTGTTAATGAGTTAGAGCTTATCTCTTGCTCCTTTTTATGGTTAAAATGTGCTGGAGAACTGGACAATTTATCTAAGCATGTGGGTGACTAAGGTACATGACAGTTTTAATAATTAGGTTCCATCTATCTCTATTTTCACTGATGAAAAATGTTACACTTGATTTTCTCATTTTCATAGCTGTATCAGAGTTCAGAGAAAACAAATCAAACACAGTAATATGATAATAGGGCTGAATTATAGAGCATTTTCACTATAAGTGGATTTTTACTGCATTCTATGTACACTGTGTTTTTGAAACAATTACTAAGACATGAGGAATAAATTAGGTTGTTCCTTGTTATCTTTTAGAATACTAATTTTATTTAAGGCACATCTGCCTGTTGTAAATGCTTTCTCCCTTGCTCCTCCGTATCTATCTTCTTCTCGGAATCAATTGCATCTCTCTCATGTGCTGGGTACTGTGCAAAGAGCTCCCACTTTGCACTATCTACTTAGCCCTATTAATTGGGGGTGCAGGGTGCTAGTAGAGATGACTGTATGTGTGTGTGTGCTGCCCTCTACTGGACTTGATTTCTAAATAAGTTTCTGGGAGGTTTTTTGCTTTTTTCCCCCACCCCAAGTGAAAAAGAAATGGGAATGAAAATTTAGGGACTCTATTTCTTCTTTATGTTACCTAAAAATCCTTTGGATATAGGACCAGCATCTTATATAGCCCAGGAGCCCCATAGTCTAGCCCGATACTTTATACTTCAGTTGGTGCTTAGTAAAGGTTTAAGTAAATAAGATTAAGGAACTTACCAGATGTTCTTTTTTTCCCTGATAGAGTCTGTAAGTGCTTAACCAAAGAAAATTGCCTTAACCTTGGAATGCTAATAGATTTGGGGGGATGAGTCACAAGTTTATTTCAGATAGGGTAGATCTATAAAGACCCAACATTTGAATGACCAACTTATTTTGCAAGATTCGTTATTAATAATTAGGCAGCAGGAAGAAAAGTAGCCACTTAGATATCTGCTAATATTTTACCCAAGTGTGCAACAACTTGAGACATGAATTTGCCAGTGAGTAAAAGCCGATATATTAGGGAAGGAGATTACCCTTTCATGAAATATCTTAAATTTCAACCATATAACTAATTTTACCTGACAGTCAAAAAAACAGCAAAGAAAAGCCTTTTAAGGGTATACTCTAGCAAAGTGGGAGAAAGAAACTGAACTGTGTGGGAGAGATAGATGTCCAGTGAAAGCTGAGTTCACCACGAGATTCACTTTTAGCTAGAGAATGGACAATCGTCCAGGGACTGAATTTCTCAACCTTCCTTGCATCTAGTTATAGTCTTCTGGATATATCAGGCACAAAACGGTTCTCACTAGTGGAATGGAAATTAAAGTGATGAGTAGTATTCCTACTCAAGGCTTGTAAAAAGCTGGTGTACCCTCTGACAACAGCACAGCACAAGACATGAAGTCTGGAAACCTACCTGTTATACTCAGAATTAGCTGCAACGCCAGTGTAAAAGCACGTTTTTATGTTAAGCCTCCAGGATCTGTTTGTTGCAGCAGCTAACATTATCTACCTCTCTAAAATACAGAAATACATATTCAGAATATTCTGCCAGGTTATATTAATATGTTATACTATACTGATACTAGGTTATACTATACTAACATTGTAGCATAATAGCATGTATACTATGTACCTATGCTATTACACTATGCTATTATGCTACAATGTTAGTACTGTGCTGAGACATTAATATTAATAATAATACTGTGCTAAACTAAATTTAATTGTATTAATATATTGAAACAGAAACATCTTTTAGGAAGATGTCCAGGTAATATTCTTAAAATTAAAATAAGAGCAGCAACAACAACTTTGGTTGGTATTCCAGAGGGCACATGTCTCAAGGATTTCCAATAGCCAAGATAGATAGCCTGTGCTGTCATTAATTTGGTCTGTGGCTCAAGGTGGTGAGGCTACAAACAGAAAGAGCAGAGTCTAAAAACATGTGAAATACTTGCTATTGGTACACCAATGCCTGGGCTGAGTGAGGGTGAAGCAGTGTTGAAAGTGTTAGCAGGGTCAGGCATGAAAGGGAATGGAGAAATTAATACTCTGTTTTTATGTTAATTGATGACAAAAATCCAATTTCTACTACCACTGAATAGCTGACTCTACACATCTTTATTTTCAGTGGGCAACTAGTAGTAAGTTAGGAAATCTCTAATTAATTAACAAGCTAGCTAATTAACCAAGTTTGTTATCATGATTTACTTGTAATGAATAAAGATATTTGACTCTATGTTTTAATAAACTTGATAAGGTGAGAAAACCTGATGGTATGCTTTGTTGAATGTAGATGAGAGGTCTTAGAGGTGTCCTGACCAATGCTGTGTACAAAAAAATCCAATAACAAGCTAGATTATAATGGTGTTCTGTGCATGCACTTTCAGCCCTGTTGTTAGCATCCTATGTTCATAAATGATCTTTGCATTTTTTAATGGAAAAAAGTATACATAAAGACTCACTTGTTGGGTTAGAAGGTGTTAGAAGATATTATCCTTCTCTTCTTCTTCTTGTTCACATTTTATTGTGTATTTGCCCAGGGGCTCTTGAATAAGACATGTTTATTATTCTAATAAAGAAGCACATGTAATGATGATCATTTGCTCCTGACCTATAAGAAATAGGTATTTATTTTATTGGTGTAATGAAGTTTTATAGCGTCAGAATTTCTTTGCTCCTTAATTTCTCTTAGAGTCCAAGATTTGCAGTTTCAAAAAAAAAAAAGAACACATTGATACAAATCCACACTCCCAGCTTTGGCCTTTACATAGCTTTTTGAAATTCTCCTCCTGTTTGAGTTTTTCATTTTCTGGCCCACTAACATGTTTCTTGCTGGAATTTTTTCTGATCAAACACTGCTTAAAATAAACTAGCCAATTGTTGGATCAGAGGGATCTTTTTATCATTTGGAGATGTGAATTATCATGGTTTATAATAAGATTTGACCTGTAGACACTGATAGAAATGTGTTCATAATAGCTTTGTTGTAGCTCTGCCTAGAGGCAAGGTTACAAACTCGATAACCTCCTGAGGTTCCTTATAACTCCATAATTCCATGATACTAATCTCCTTGAGTGAATCCAACATTTTCATTCCTCCTTTGAAGACACCACTACCCCATGCTTTGAAAATATGTTTCTCTTTGTTCTTGAGGTGTCAGAATATGTCACCGAAGAACAAAGTAGAGATTTTCAGGAGATCCGTGAGCATGAGGAGGCCCACTTCACTTTTCTGAAAGGAAGTGAAAAGATGGAGCAGCTCTGTGGTATCCAAACTTCATCTAAATTCAATAAACAAGTACCAAGTGTTTGTTTATTTGGCAGGCACTGCAGTAAGACAAGATAGTCCACTTACATAAATGGAGAACTAGCATCAGGCTTACTTCACAGGTTTGTTGTAAAGATGAAATGAGATCACAAAAATGCACAGGACCTGGTACGTTGCAGGTCCTCGGGAAATCACAGTTAGTATTGTCAATAATAGAAAGGATATGGGCAACTGGAAAGCACCTTGAAACATCATGTTTGTTGATGCCAAGTTCTCAATGTCTACAGTGTGTTATTCTGAACAGTGCTGGATGGAAGACTGTGTTGATAGTCTCTGAAGATTTGGGTTTGAATCCCACTAACAGCCTCTCTACATTGCTCAGTGTCAGTTTTCTTTTCAGCCTGTCAGCATTCTAAGGAGCCAGCTCACGCAGGCTTGCATTCAAAGGTAACCACAGTTAGGATACGAGGTTCTAGATGTCTCTGGGTTCTTCTCAAAGCAGAGCTTAAGTCAGAGCCTTACATATAAGTAGATGATTTTGGATGCAAATTTAGGGAGTCGGAGCGAGAGGCTGGGAAAATGGAAGAGACACAGAGGAAAGCTAATATAAGTGACTAGTTGGTCATAGCTGCAGGTGACATAGTCTCTCTTATCAGGACCTTCTGGAGAACTTTATGACCTGTGTCTCAAATTGTCTAAAAAGGAAAATGCACTACTCAGGGTTCCACAGAGAAACAGAACCAGTAGGATATAAAAGGAGATTTAATATAAGAAATTGGCTCACACAGTTATTGAGGCTGAGATGTCCCACAATCTGTTATCTGCAAACTGGAGATTCATGTCTCCAGCCATGTAATTCAGTATAATTCAGTGTGATTTCCTAAACCTGGCAATCAGGGGAGCTGGTGATGTAAATCCTAGTCCAAGGACAGAATATGAAATGTGTGTCCCAGCTCAACAGTGAGGCAGGGAACAAAAGGTGGATTCCTCCTCTCTCTGCTTTTTGTTTTATTCAAGTCCTCAATGGACTAGATGATACCTCCTGGCATTGGGGGGATCTCTCTACTTTATTGAGACCCTTAATTCAAATGCTAATCTCACCAGGAAACACATTCACAGACACACCCAGGAATAATGTTTAGTTTGATTATCCTATGGGCAGCCCAGCTCATCCAGTTACCACTTAAAATCAACCACCACAGCAAGTCTCTATTCAGTGGCTCCCAGGCAGTGGTGGGCAGGGAGGGATGGGCGTGGAGCTCAAGCTTAGGCTTGGAGTGCAGCACTGTCAGGTCACTCCCAAGAGAAACTGTGGCTCAGATAACTAGTTGCACAGAGGAACTTGCAAGAGTTGGTGTCAAGAAAATAAGCCAGGGAGCACAGAGGCATCCAATAGCCTGGAAGATGTCTCGCAGAAACAAAAAAGACAGTTGTAATGTATTTTGAGTTGGGAAGAGACACATCAATGAAGTGTAACACACATTGGAAGAAATTAATAAACTTAGTTACAAGTGAGAATTCAAGGGTCTTTCTGGTCATAGTAGGCTTGTTTCATTTGTTCCTGTCTACATCCTTTGAACCTTGTGCTCATATTACATCAGCAGTTTGGGTTAGGGGAAATAAAAAGAGCACAGAAGGTTCCCAACCTAGAAATTTAATAAAAAATTGCTGGAGTAGGTTATTTTTGCTGTCTCTTCCCACTTTCTAGTATTGTGTAAACCACCATTCTCTTGAAGTAGAAGTCTACAAACAAAACTTCTCAGATTGAGGTAGGTCAGCAAATCTTTAACTAGAGGAGGAAAATGAAATATAGGTGTCTTGATTCATAGCTGTATCCAGAAAAGAATCCTCTTTACAACTTTTTTCGAACCAAAAGATTGTTTAATCATTACTGACTGGTGAAAAAGATTTTCAAAAGAGAGATGCCATCTATTCTCCTACCCCCATAGCTATTAGAATTCACATTTATAGCAACTTTTGTCCTCTCCAGAAGAAAACCTTTATTCACCTGTAAGAATAGTCAGTGTAATATTAGCTTTCACAGGTTTCCCAGTAAGCTGCTATAAAGCACTTCTATATTTCTATAAAGTCTGCAAGTGTGCCAGCAGAAGCTTTGGGCATGGGAAGCAATAATCACAATGAAGGAAAATTGGAGACTGTCACCCAACTGCCATTCAGTTTTGCTTTGAACATTTTATAAAAAGGCATAAAGATTCACTCTAATAAGATTTGCTTATCATTTTAAAAGCAATCTATTCAAACATATAATTATATATCTCTGAGTAGGCAGCATATGTAACCTAAACAATGGAAAAGTCATGTTCTTATGTTACTTAATGGAAAAATTAAAAGTGATAGGGTTTTATTATCTAGTAAGAATGTCAGAGCTAATACTTGAAAATAGTGAGTAGAAGTTTTTGTCTCTTTTTTGTATTATGTCAAAATTAAAAGTTTTTGTTATGATATAAGCAATGCAGAGGGAACAGAGAATGTGATTTCAGACTTCTAATTCTTGGGTTATTTGGTGTCATATCATTGATTTAGAATTATTTTTGTCAAAATATCTAAAGATGGTATTTTATTATTAGTGGCATTTATGCTCTATTTAATTGAAAATTTAAATTTCATATATTCACATTTAATCAAAATATCTACCAGTACTATCTCTGAATATAATTAGTAAGTTGTTTCTTTGTTGAAACTTATTTTGATTCAAGATTCAAATGTCTATAGATGATAAAAATTTGTCATGATAGTAATGCTTAATATTTTAGAGATTCTCTTACAAAAATACATAAAAACCAGTTATATAATCTGGTTTATAAAAATCAGTTATGTAATCTCTTTTGACTGACGGGGTTGATCAATCAAAAAAGATTGGCTGAAATTAACTCTTAATTAGCAAAAGAAAAGTTAAAATTCCACAGTTGGTTTCATGACAATCCGGTTTAACTCTAGTAATTGAAATGGTTCATTTTCCTCTATTCCCAGACATTTCTTCTTCCTGCTAATTACTAGAATGACTGTGTAAACTCTCCAATTCAATCAGAAGATGAAATACTGAAATGTCTTTTTTTCAATGTTGTTTTGTTGACTTGAGAATGAGAAATGGTTTTCTGATTATCACAGTAATGAGTTAGTGTCCTTATTTCAAGATGCTAGACTGGGGTATTTTGGGAAAAGTGCTGAGTGAATTAATGCCTGTGTCTGCACAGAATTATTAGTTTATCCCTTTTAACTGAAATAATTGTTCACTTACAACAATAGATTTTAGAGATTTTTGAGTTTGAAATGAAGTAAGACAAACACTGTTTACATGCATTATGTTACTATTGCATCTGAATTTTCCATTGTATTGACTAAAAGATGCAATTAAGGGCTACTTTTCATGTTCTGTCTACGTAGGGTGACCTTCCAAGCATAACCTGCACACTAAGAATGGGAGGACAGTGTCCTAAGACACTTGTTTTGTGTTAAGCCAGGACCTTATTTTGGTAGAAAGTCAGCTTTTTTCCTTTAATGTTACTAATTGTGTCTAAGCTTGTGTTCTCCTTTTATTTCAGAAACATTTCTGCTTGCTAGGTATCCCTATACACCTGGGAGAAGAATGACACCCTCTTAGGAGCTAAAGATTTGTCAAAGAGCCTTTCATCTCTTATAATTTCGGAGACCAGCCTGAGTAAACAGTTGGCCTCATCTCAGGGACTGTGTCTCTACCAAACCATCAAGTGGAAATGACAAATGAAATATTTAGATGATGTTTTTGGAGACTTCCACTTACTTGGATATTTTAAATCTCTTTCAGACAAAACATCTGAGCAAATGAATGCAAATTATCTCTTCAATTGGACAAATTTTAAAGCTGAGCCATATACTCTAAACTGAACTGGTAGATAAAAAGAAGTATAATATTTTCCTCAATATTGCTTGTAGAAGTTTCATCTTCCTCAGACATGTGTATATGTCAGGAATTGGTTATTAGCTCACTGTTATCAACTTGGAAGGCTTCATTAATTTTATAACATAGATCTTTACAATGAATAGTTCCCCAAACTGGGAGCTTCATCATTTTATTCATTGCAAGCCTGCTTGGCACACTGAAGGACTCTTTGGGAATAGAATTTTCTAGGATGAGACTATTCCCATTTTAAATAACCCACACATCTGCTCATACGGCGTCATCAGTAAAGCAAATAATGAACCATTCTCAAGAAAACCTATAAGGCTCTACTCACCAAACTGAGCTAGAGTATAATCCTGAAGCTGAACTTTTATTCAGGCTGAAGAAAATAGTGTAAGTTAATGACTGTGGCTGTTAACCTGTCAATTCAAGGAAAGAGAGTGGAGGAAGCTGCCTAAACTGCTGGATAGGGCTAGTCTCAGTTCAATTCCAGATCTTGAAAATTTTATGCAATCTCCCTGAACTTTAGTTTCCACATTAGTAAAATGGTGACTGCGGTGCCTCTCTCATAGAACTTACATCGTGGATATAGGGCTTATGCATGTGTACTCTCAATTATTGATTCATAATTCAGGCAACAATTTTACCAGTCAGAAAACTGTGAATTTCAGTTCCAATGACTAACTGAGATGACGTCTATGTCATATGAAAGGAAATCTGGAGGTAAGGCAGGTCCAAGGTTGGCAACACAGTAATGCCTGCAGAAATTCATATCTTCCAACTTTACACTCGACATTGTGCTAACAAAAAAAAAAGTTTCTTTCATTTTAGGGATCATATCTTCATCAAAAAATGATGTAATTGTTTTAGAAATCTTCCTAGAACCCCCTGTTTTCCTCAAAATTAACTTGGCTAGAATCTTGCCCCTCGCCCTTGCTCCCTGCTGCCAGTCACAGGGAAGAGAACTGTGACGACCATGATCAGGGTAAATCAACTGTGATTTGTCCTGGTTCTGGGTTTGGACATGGGGCGGGGTCTGACTTTCTTGAAGCACCTGGACATTCCCACCTGCTTGAAGTCTAGGTACTGTTAGCAATATCTAAGTTGAGAAATAGCTGTTGGATAGGCAACCAGTGGTGTCTGCAACACAAGTGTTCAACTCCACCAGAGATTTCTCATGGTTCTCTCTGGTCAGAGATTTGAGGCCAACACCAATGAAATATTACATAGCATATAACAATGCTTCTCAAACTTGAATGTAAATAGGAACCACTTTGAGATTTTACTAAAATGTAGATCCTAATACAGCACAGTGATGCTTTGCTTAATGACAGAGAGATATTTGAGGAAATACATTATTGTACTCTTGATCCCCTTCATCAATTTTACCTACTCCTCAAACTGCCTCCCCTCTGGAAATTACAAATATGCTATATTTACTAGCTTTTTTTGCTTTGCTTTTTAGATTATACAAATAAATAAAATGATGTGTGTTTGTCTTTATCTGAATACTTCTTTCAACTAGTATAATACTCCCAAAGTCCTTCCCTATTGTGGAAAATGGCAAGATGGTATACTTTTTATGGCTACATAGTATTCCATTGTGTGTGTAGATAACATCTTTATCTAACAGATAACATCTGTCTAATAGATAACATCTTTATCTATTTTCCTAGTCATATACACTTAGTTTTCCTTCCATATATTGGCTTTTGTAAATACTGCTGTAATGAATTTAGGACGGCATATATCTTTTCAAATTAGTTTCATTTTCTTCAGATAGATACCCACAAGTGGAATTTCTCAACCATGTGGCAGTTCTATTTTTAATTTTTTAGGACCTCCATACTGTTCCCCATAGTGACTTTATCACTACGGTTGTACTTTATTTTTGTTAATGCTAGTTGCTTTGTGAATAAGTTAGATGAGTCACTGCTTTAAAAAAATTAAGAATGCAGTGAGGGAAATTAGAGAGAGTAGTAGATGTATCCCTAGAATCAAATTCCTCTTTAAAAGTATGAACAGGGCCTCCCCTGGTGGCATAGGTGGTTGAGTGCAGGGCTGTGAAGCTGTCCACAGCCTGTACAGCACCTGTTCGATCCCGGTCAGCCGGCGAGGGTCCCACATGGCGCGGCACACCTCTCCTGTCTCACTCACTGCTCCCCACAGCAGTGTATTTCAGTCAGTCTGCCTGTTCTGTTCCCCACTCTGTCTCTGGTGAATCCTCTCACCTTCCCACTCATCTGGCCTATGCTCTGGTTCTTGTATAAATAAATAAATAAATCTTTAAAAAAAATAAAAGTATGAACACATGTGGGTAAAAGGCACTGCTGAGACAACATATTGATTTTCTACATTATAATGATGCAATTTTTCTTTTGGGGGTGTAACTAGAGATTCCCTGAGAATTCAAGAACAATAAAGCTGTAAAAGATTAAAAGGGAGAA
The DNA here is from genome assembly GCF_964194135.1 of Talpa europaea. NCBI lineage: Eukaryota > Metazoa > Chordata > Mammalia > Eulipotyphla > Talpidae > Talpa > Talpa europaea. The sequence continues at coordinate 81,068,165 of NC_140073.1, forward strand.
AATACAATTATGGAATGCCATTGATTACACAGTTAATTTGTAGATTGTTGCTTGAGAAGCATTTCCATTCTTACGTTATGGAGGTAAAAGTGGGGAAGCTAGTGTTTAGGAATATCTAGACTGTTAAATTTTTATAAAGTTTAAAATGAGCAGAAACAATGGGTGGAGAAAGCAGAAGAGATCCTACTTTCAAATTATGGATCTTCTGTGTCTGCTGGATGGCGCACACTCCAGAAAACCATATTTTACTACTACTATGCAGCACTGTTGCTCAAATGAAAAAATAATAGGATTAAGTTATCAAAATAAATTAAGCTTGGAGATTAGGGTGCTAGCTCTGTCATTAGAATGAATTAGCTGTCTGGTTTTCATTTTCCTCACTTGCAGAATGGGAGACTTGAACTCGCTAGTGTTTCCCAAACCTGCTGAGCATCAGAAAAATCTGAGGAGTTTGTTAAAAGCAAAGATTCCTTGTACCTGCTGAATCAGAATTCTTGGTGGTGGGAACCAGAGAATATACATTTTTTTAAAAGGCTCTGTGCTGATTCCTATGTAGCTTTCTCTCCCAAAATGCAAGGACCATGCATTTGGATGCCATTATGCTGGAAAATCTTTTAAGATCCAATTCAGCCCCCAAATCCTATGATTTTAATGCAACAGTTAGAGTAGTGATTTAGGAAAGAGAATGATGAAAAGGGAAATTATTTGGATAACCACAACAATAGTATTCTTAAATTATTAGCTTACCATGAAATTGTTTTCACAGTGGTTGGGCTCTGTGGATTCAACCTCAATCTTCCTGTCACTTCACCTTTGCCTTGGGGAATGGCCACCCATCAATGCAAAGCTGATTTGGAGGCAGAGAGGGAAGAGAAACCACTTTATTTGCACTCACAGCTCTTAGTCTGCATTTATTCAAGCACAATTAAAAACAGTAGGGTTTCCCAGTTAACATTTGGTAAAGCTCAGAAACGATTGTTATTTTGCTTATGGCTTCAAGAAGACTGTGGGGGAGGAAACATGATTTGACGAAAGTATTGTTTTAAATCCCCAAATGCAAAGTTGTGTCATGGTTTATTCATCAGTGTCATTTCCAAAGCACTTTATGGTCAGTTGAGGGTCACTTGGGAGTAGGTAATCTCTGTGTCTCTTCTTCATTAGCAGAGTTCATGTATTTCTTAAAAAGGATGGGAGTCTTTCCTAAAAGAATGACACATTATTGTTGGAGTTTTGAATTTTGGCGGTGTTTCTAGAAAGTTTTCATTGTGTGGCAATAAACACAAACTCATCAGGGCCTTCTCTGTACTTGTTCCTTTAAACCAGGCTGATGATTTATCTATACAGCTGGCACCCAGATGTCGGATTTGGCACCTTTGTATTTTGGTGACAACTATTCTGTCCATTCTCCTCTGCCTCTGCTCTATGTCCCAGTAGCATGAGCTCTTTTCACCTCTATTCCATGCCTTCATTTACCTGGCTCCTGTCTTTCTATGTCTTCTATTCTTTGTCCTGAGGGCAGAGTTGAATTATGCGTGCTGGTTTTGTTGCTTTTTCATGGACCCGGGTTGTACTTACCTTCTGATTATAACTGCCACATTAGGTAACCATCCGCTGAAGAAAATTCTAGTCCCTACTATCATATCCCCATGGGTTTGTCCATCTTTCACACCATGCCCCCAACCACCTTCCTAGCATTCCCTTTCTGTATCTGTGCATGGAGACTGGATTGGTATATTTGTCTTATGGGAGAATGATCATGGTATGGTAGAGCTAATATTGTAAATCACTGCCTCTCAATCCTTACTGTACAGATGAAAAACGTGTGGCTCTTATTCAAATGTAGATCCTAATCCAGTAGATCTGGGGTGGGTTTTTCTAATAAGCTCCCTGGTAAGTCAATGCTGCTGGTCTGTGGAGACAGTATAATATAGAGCAGAGGTTTTTTTCCCCATTTACCTTCTCTACTGACAATTTGGACTGGATAATTCATTGTATATGTGGTGTGTGTGTACATGCATGGGTATGTGTTCTGTGCATTATAAGATGTTTAGCAATGTCATTGACTTCTAGCCTGTAGGTACCAGTGTAGATATAGTTTTCTCTCTTTCCATTTGTGACAATCAAAACTATCTTCAGATATTGTCAAATATCTCTTTGGGGTAAAGTCTTGCCTGGTTGAAAAACCATTAGTATAGAAATTATTGCAAGGTTTCTAGGCTAGAATGCTTATATTCAAATTCTAGTTTACCAACTTGTTGAATAAGTGGCCATAAGCAATTTACTCAACTTTCCTGTGCCTCAATTTTCTCTTCTATAAAATGGGGGTGATGATAGTATTTATACAAGCTACTCATGTAGTTGCTGGGAGAACTAAATAATTAAATGTTTATGAAGTGTTTCAGCTATATGCACGTGCATATCTAGAAATCGATAAATGTTTGCAAATGTTATTATCAACATTTTGCTTTGCACTGGATTAATGGATGCTAATTTACTGTCTATGAACATATTTCGATCAATTAAAATAAATGCTACATATTTTTATATCAAGACAATGTAGTTTATTTACTTATCCAGATAAATACTGGAAAAACAGCTTGCTAAAGTTACATCTTGGCATTATGTACTGACTGATTTAATTAATCACAATCCTGTATTTATCACTTAATGTCACTTGAATGCTATATGCAATGGAGTGGGGGAGGGTATAAATACAGCAGGCCCCCCCGTATCTGACTCATAACAGAACAGAATTTGATCTAATCTCCGTTCAATTCAAGGAACTCAGTCCTGCATTCTCCTAACCTTATCTCTTTTTGTTATATATAATATTTTATATTTTGGTTGTTTTATATATATATAAAACATTTTATATAAAATATAAGAAATATATAAAATATATATATATATATAATGTTTTCCAGGTTGCCTGGGGTAGGTCATGATTTATTTACCCATATTCCTGTATTTAACACCTAATTAAATCCACCTGTCTGATAGGTGGAATTTTTTTTTTTTTTTTAGGAAAAGTCTTTCCTTTTATTACTAACACTTTTACTAGAATGGCATATAGTCTGGAGAATACTTTTATTCATATTTGAATTATTTTTCCTCAATCATATGCTACCACCTGACCTTGTACAGAACTGGGGGAAGAAGGTTTATTTTGAGTTTATGTGTTTGTATGAAGCAGCTAAAGTTGTGGAATAGGAAAGTAAATTTTGTTGCAGGAAATACTCACTTAGGACATTTCTTTTTTTTTTTTAAATAATAAATTTTATTTTTATATTCCCCCATACAATTGCAAACGCCCCATTCTGACCCCAATCCTTCCCCTCCCACCCCCCACCCCCCAAAAAGTGTCTCTGGTTCATAGTTTTCTGTTGATTTTGATTTTCACTTTCTTATATTCATTTTCCTGGTCCCTTATTTAAGTTCTCTAGATTCCTGCTATGAGTGAGACCATCCGGTATTTTTCTTTTTCTTTCTGGCTTATTTCGCTGAGCATGATCCCTTCCAGCGCCATCCATGTTGCTGCAAATTGCATGTGTTTATCTTTTTTGAATGCTGAGTAATATTCCATGGTATATATGTACCACATCTTCTTGATCCAGTCATCTATTTTTGGGCATTTGGGTTGTTTCCAAAGCTTAGCTATTGTAAACAGTGCTGCTATAAACATAGGGGTGCAGGTGCTCTTTGGAATTGATGTTTCTGTGTCCTTTGGGTAAATACCTAGGAGTGGAATTGCTGGATCATATGGAAGCTCTATGTTTAGTAGGTCCAGAAATCTCCACACAGCTCTCCATAGTGGTTGGACCAGTTTGCACTCCCACCAACAGTGCACACCCTCGCCAACATTTGTTGTTGCTAGTTTTTTTAATATGTGCCATTCTCACTGGTGTGAGATGGTATCTCATGGTAGTTTTGATTTGCATTTCCCTGATGACAAGTGATGTTGAACATTTTTTCATATGTCTGTTGGCCATTTGCATTTCCTCTTCAGAGAAGTTTCTTTTTAGCTCTTCTGCCCATTTTTTGACTGGATTATTTTCTTTGTTGTTGCTGAGTCTCCTCAGCTCTTTGCAGATTTTTGTGATCAGTCCTTTATCATTAGTGTTGGGTGCAAAAATGTTCTCCCAGTTGGTGGGGTTTCTCTTTGTTTTTGTTATCACTTAGGACATTTCTTGTAGTGATAGAACACTGTCTATTTTAGTGGGAAGAAACCCCCATTGGTATTTGATTTTATGTAGATCAAAAACAAATAGATGAAGAGAGAAAATTCTAAATTGTTGACTGAAATTTTTGCTTGATGCATTGGATCTCTAAGTAAAAGTAAAGTGAGATCCATAGTATGTATGGCCAACTGTAATCACAATTGACCAACACTTATTGAGTGCTTGCTGTATGCCTGGCACTGTGTTAGTCACACAGTATGTGTTATCTTGACTGGTTTTCTTACAAACAATATGTTGTTATTTCTCCTCATTTTATTGCTCAGTAAATGGAGAGAGATTAAGTATCTTGTTTCAGGTTTCAGGGCTGTCAGTGATGGTCCATAGTTAAGACTGAGGTATTTAGATTTAAGAGCTCTTTCCCATGATGTTAACTCCATCTAGTTTATGCAGTAATTTTCTTTAAAATTTCCTCAATTTTCACACTCTGGATGACTGTAACTACATTCTGAATATGTTGAATGGAAATTCTCTGCTACTTTTGATTGAAGAATTATTTAATTCACATAAAAACAAGTAACTATATTTTGCTTGGATACCATTGGCTCATTATCTAATCTCATTAACTGTTGACATTTTGAGTATATCTCCAACAATATCTTGATATCTTGGGAGTAATTATCTTACTTTTAGAGAACAGTGTTTGCTGTTTTCATTTTCATAGCAAGAGAAGACCAGTTTGCTGCTCTACCAACTATCCTTTTTTACTTATTAAAAGTCCTGTAAATGTAGAGCTGGTGAAAAGTGATGGATTGATAGCACAGCTATAGGACGCCACAGAAAGGAAGTACACACCTTACCTTCATTTCCTACCAAATATCTTTGACCAAAAACCTGGAAGTTTCATTTGTAGAAAGAAAAGACTAATTTGTGGTCTGAGACAGTCCCTCTAAAAATTTCCTTGAAAGTACCAATTAAGAAGCAAAATATACACTAGAGTGAAGATGAATTTAATCATTTAGAGTAGTGACTAAAAGAGAAAACACCTTTGGAAAAATAGACTTCGTATTTATTAAACACCTTTAAATTGTTAGGAAGGATGAGCTTCTTTTTCTCTTCATATGTATGGTAAAGTCATGGTGAGGTTTTTAGTGGTCCAGAGGAGTTAACCTGAATGGAGAGCCGTTCTCAAAGCAATGTGATTTTGAAACTGATTGTAAGAAGTGGGATGTTAGGATTGAAGAAGAGAATAATGAGGGTCTTATCATGCTGATCTTAAAGTGTTTAAGGATCTCTTAAGTTAATTATAATGATAGTAATATCTTTATTGACATGTTCAGGTCTCAGAAACACTGTATGTAGTTCCTACAATAGCCTAGAGCATTAAGTTGTATCATCATGTCCATTTCACAGAAAAGGAAATAGATCACTGTCAATTGGTAAAGTCATGACTTAATTCTAGCTCTGTCTGCTTTTACTGCCCTTTCTTTCAACCACAATACATAGTCCTCTTTGAGAATGAAGGCTTAACATAACAGTCTGTGGTGGTGGAACATGGGTGAGTTGGTAGTGGGTGCACTACGGTGGTAATGAGTCAGGCCTAAGAGTCTCAGGACCTCAAAGGGTTCTTGTTTCTTGTTTCTGTGAAAAAGGAATTTAATGTTGTGATCAGAGTTAGACAGAGAAGCAAGAGATTTATTGTCCTACAAGCAGAAGAACAGAGAGAAATCCCAAGTGGGTAGCTACTGAGGGGGCAAGAAGCAGGTGTTTACATGAGTATAGTGGGCAAGGAGTGGGAGTTCAGTCATTGGTGTCTCAGTTTTGTGTCTCTTGTTGGTTGGTTGGGCAAGGAGTGGGGGTTCAGTCATTGGTGTCTCAGTTTTGTGTCTCTTGTTGGTTGGTCCCCTGAGTCTCCCAGGTTATCTGGCCTGCTTTCCTGAAACAATCTTTGGCTCATTACTTTAGCATTGTGTTATTGTGTTGGTATTCCGAACATTTGACTTTTACTGGGTTGGGGGCACCCTGACTCCCAACCTATTGTTCCTTATTTAGATGGATAAATGGGCTTGGGGCGTTTGGGCTTGGCCACCCCAGCCTGAGCCTAATTAACTATCTGTAGCCATTTCCTAACTTCCTCATTTAGTAATACATGATGGGGGTATCCCAGTATTACCTCAGTTAAAAATAAATTACTTAATAAAAAAGAGGATGAGCAGTAAGTTGATTCTTATTTCTTGTTTAGTTCATGAAGCAGATCTATTACTAACGGGTAAAAATTTCAGGAGGGTGTGTTAAGCTCAGTAGACAGGTCTAAGTTTAAAATAAGCAAACTTAAAAAAGTCATCTCTTTTTCATGTTAAAGAATTTATACTTCTAAGTTGAAGGGGGAAGTTAGTGCTGGAGAGTTTGGGGCCTTGGGTTGGAGCTCTGGAGTGGATAGAAGCTCCTGGGGAGACATGAAGAGTGTGAGAACGAGAGCCAAGGACTATTAACAGAGTAGTCATGTCTTTTCCGGCTATTTAGCAGGTGGTGGCTGGTAGAGGAGCACCACAAAGAGAAAATTAGATAATCAAGCCGCAAATCACAAGAGAACATGTTGTGTTTTTTTGTGTTTTTTTTTTTTTTTTTTTGAGATTGTCTGCTAAATAAAGCAATCTGTGCGCAGCTGAAAAATTCCAGTTGTCTCTTACAAAAGGCTCCCAATAGGAAAGAAGCAGGAGAAACTGGTTCCAGGAACTATGATGTAGGTTGGTATTCTTAGGCCCTCGCCTCCTCTCCTCCCACTTCCTCCCACACCTCTGCACCTCTCATAATCTGGGAATTAACCTCTCCTTTCAAAATGATGATTTGCCAACATTCTTATGTTCTGAAGAATTTCTCTGTGTTAATGACTTACCATTCTAAGAAGCATGATAAAATATATCAGGAAGACGTTAGGTTGGCTTTTTTGTTTTTGTAAGAGCCTAAAACCATTTCTTTCCTTTTTATCTTTTAAAACACTTTTCTTCAACTGTAGGTGGAACACTAAGAAGGTCATCACACATCTTTTCTCCCCTTCTATTTCCTGACAAGCTGTGTGACCTCGTACAAGACACCTCAGCTATCTGGGGCTCAACTTTCCTTATCTTTTAAATACAGGAATTGGACTACATTTTCTCAGAGGTATCTTTCAACTCAAAAGTTTTGTGATTCCATAATTTAAGCCCTGCACATTCATGCCATTTAAATGTCATTGGCTAGATCACCAAAAGGCTAATAATTGTATAATCAGGGATAGATCAAATACTATTGAAATACGGTTCCTTAAAGATTGAAAAAGTTCTCTTTGTAGTAAATGAAAGAAGAATGCTATTTTTCATGAGGTCAAAATGTCCATTTTGGTATAAGCTGTAATTAAATCAGATTCTTAGAAAATTTAGACTAGAAATATAGAAGACCCTCTTCTTCCCTGACTGACTCTAAAGGATACAAAATAATTGAACATTTTTTCTTGGGAAATGTATAGACTTTTAAGAAAGAAGAAAGGTGAAAAACTATTGTCTCAAGTCAGCTCAAGCTGCTATAACAAAATGCCAACATGGTTGATTTAAGAAACAGACATTTATTTCTCACAGTCTGAGATAGGATGTCAAGGTGGTCAGGTTTTGACAAGTATCTTCTTGGCTTGTACATGACCACTTTCTTAGTGTGTGTGTGTTTGGGGGTGGGCTCTCTTTGTTCTTCATCACCTCATTGAAAACTAATTCAAAGTCATCACCTCCGAATATCATTACATTGACATTTATGGCTTCAACACATTAACAAGTTGTGGGGAACACAACAATTTCATCCATAACAACTATCTTGCGGAGACAGTTGCTAAACTGGGATAAACCTAGCTTAGGAATGTGCTTTGACAAATAAGGACACAGAGAAAAGACTAGACTAAACAGGGTGTGGTCCTCAAGCAACTGAAGCAGTATCACTTGAGAGAAGGACCAAATCATGGTTGACATGGAAAGCAAATTATCCTACTAGATGCAAGCCAAGAGGCAGTGATGCTAAGGGAGTCAAAGGGGTGCCATAAGCAGGAAGCCAAATTGAGGAGTAAGTGATGGACAGATCAGGAACAATTTGAGAAGCAAATGTGATATTTAGGGAAATTAGTGCTGGTTAAAGTTTGATATGCTATGAGGACTTTCCTTCAAATGGCCCCAGCTTCCTGGAATCTGGCAGTTTTGAGAAGCCAAGTAGAATCAAACACTAGAACAACTGCCTTTTAGACTCTAGATATCCATCCTTGGTCTAGGGCGAGGAGACTACTAAGGAATAAAGAGGTCTTTATTTTCCCCTGTGGGGGCTTTAGAAATTGGACCAATGGTGTATATAAGTGACTGTGATATGAAGATGATCCTGTGCCTCTGAATCACATACAGTCTTGTAAACCAATGTCACCTCAAAAAATAGATGTGTCTGTGATTTATGGTACCTTCACTTTCTATTTATTTCAGTGGACTTGGAAACAGACCCTCAGATCAGTCATGTCTCCCATCTCATCCACTGCCCTTACTCCCCCCATCTTGGGTGAGTCATTTCCTTCCAGAACAGTGACAGCCATCACCAAAATTGAGAACTCAAAGTGACAAAAGGGCTGTTTTTATAGTTCTCCTGCAACATAATATAAAAGTTCACCACATCAGGCACATCATCTTAATCACTGGGGTCAAAAGAACTTCTAGATGTGACAAGTAGCTGCCTCCTTAGTTAACTTCTCTCTTTTGATTGGCAAGAAGAAGATGGCAAATCAGCAACAAATGAATGATCACTTCACTGTTTCAATTCTTTAGATTCATCTCTGTCAGTAGGAAATAAGAATTGCTGCCTGAGTTTTTGTATTAAAAGAATATATGGAAAAGAAGCTCATCTTCCCTCTTACGATAAAGGTCAGAATGAACAATGGTGCCAGAGTCTTTAAGTGAACTGATATTTTATATCTTCAGTTCTGTCTGTTGAGTACCTCCTCTGTCCCTCACATTCTCTAGGCACTGAGGGGGTACAAGAGTGGACAGGTAGGCAAAGTATAGTTTTCATGGAGTCTGTATTCTAGTGGACAAATACAGAAATAGTAGCATATCAAAAATGACATATTCTGTGCAAAGACCCAAATAGGGGGGTGTGGTAGAGGCTGACTAGTAGCTCCTTTGTTTAGGTATCCAGAAAGGCCTCCCTGAGGAAACTGCATGACTGCTGGAATCTGAATATCAAGAGAGAGGCAGCCACATACAGGTGTGGGGGCCAACATTTGGGGAGCAGTAGAGGCCCTAGGGCAGCACTGAAATTGGCATGGGGGCTGGAGTTTAGTGATGGCAGTACAGAGAAGCAGGAGTTGACTTTCCAGAAAAAGAGGAGCCAGGCCACAGAGAGAATTTGGAATTTATTCTGAGTGTATTGGGAAATCATTGGAGGGCTTTATGCAAAGAAAAGTTTTCATCAATATACTTTTTAAAAAGATCACTATGGCTGCTCTGTAGAAAACGGATTGTGTAAGGACAAGAGTGTAAGAAAGTCTGTTAAGCAGCTACTACTGTTGCCTATGAAAGACTGGTGTCTTAGGTCAGGGTGGTGGTAGTGAAGTTGGAGAGAAGTGGATGCATGTAGGGACTAGAAATAACACAGTGCTTATATCCATTTGGGTAAGGAAAGAAAGAGGGGAATTCCTAGAGGTTAGTTTGAACAACTCAATTCCTAAATCCATTTTTCAGAGTATAGCACCGTGCTATACAGACTCCATATGAGACAAGGAAGACTGGGAAGAAGCAGGTTTTTTTGGGTAAAATCAATGTTTAGCTTGTAGTACACAGATTTGAAGGGGGAAAAAAATCAATGTTCAGTTTGAAGCACACAGATACTGTCATAAAAAGATAAGCAAGAACTTGGGTGTAGACGTGGAACACTGAGGAATGCCGAGTGTTGATATGGCAGAGATCAGTTTTGCTCTCTATGACACCTTGAATTTTGGTGAGGGTCATGTGACTACTCTCACCAATAGGTTATATTGGTCAGAAATAGAGAAATACAGAAGAGGGGATATGAGGTTCTCTCTGATCTCTCTTTCTGTTACACAAGGACCAAAGAGTCTTCTAGATGGCAGAGTGGGTTTCAACCTGGGCTCTTGAATGAGTTATGTGAAGCAGACTCACCATTCCCTCTGTTAACCTGTGTTGATGATGCGGGATGAAAGAACAATGAACCTTCTTGTGTTAAGTCACTGAGGTTTGGGGGTTCATTTGTTTTTGTAGCATAATTTATTTATACTGACTACTCAGAAAAATGTATTTAGGAATTTTCAGTAAAAATGATACTACCTGAAGTCATGGAAATGGATATATTCATTTAAGAGAAAGTGTAGATAGAGAGAAAAAGGGAACTAGAATCTTAACATGCTCTAACATGCAGGGAATGAGAAAAAAAAAAAAAAGAAAGCCAGATTGTATAGTGTCTAGGAAGCTAAGAAGAGATGAGGCAAAAACATTATCCATAGTATCCAAGTGCTTAAGGGATGATTTTTGTGCATAAGGGATGATTTTACAGCATGCATAGACATTGCAGTAGCAGTTGCTTTTCCCCTAAATTATTGGTTGTGAGATAGAGCCTGGGCTCTGATTTCTTTGAATGAACTCATGAGTGGCACACAGCATGCTGTAAAAATGCTACACTGATACACTATTCCAAACCAGCAGGTAACAAAATCTGAGGTTTCTCACCCCCCCCCCACCCCCGCAGCTCTGAATTTGGGCAGATGCAGATAGATTCCATACTAGGTTAGATGTTCAGTACTGGGATTTCCATCTTGTCTACAGGATGCCCCTAAAGCTTGTTATATTGCAATTTCAGGGTCTGTTTCCTCAGATATTCATCTCCTCCTGGACTCTCCCCAGCATGTATACTGGTATTCTGACACAAAGCAAATTCTAAGCCTGTCTGTTCAATGAATGAACACTCTTGCCTAGTACTGGCAAGATCAACTCCAACAAACTTAAGAGGATAAGGATGCTAGTTGTCACAAGCATAGGTGATGTTCCTGGCAACATCAAATGACCAAAGGAAGCCTCTTATTCAGATTGTTTACACACCTAGTTCCTCAACAAGCACTTATTGAGTACCAGCTATGTACCAAATAACGTGGATTGAAAGAAACAAAGGAAGTATCTATTCTAGCCTCTACCTTCAAGGAGGTAACGATAGAGTTGGAAGGATGAGGCTAGTTTATGAAACCATTAGAGAACAGTAAATGAGATGGTGGCCAGTTAGTTGAAAGACTGACTGGCACAGATAATGAGCATTATTGACGCTTGGTAAAGGGAAGAAATAGATAAATATGAAATGAAATTTGATCTAGGAAAACTTCTTAGAGGAAGTAAGATTTTGAGGGGGACATCCGATCTGCAAGGTTGGGGAGGGAGACTTGGAGAGGGCCTGAATCAGAACTTCATTTATTGCAAAGGGGCAATTGAAAAGCTCCCTGAAGTAGAGGAAATGGTATATATTTGACAAGAAACATAATTCAAAAGGTAGAGTGGCACCAAATTAGGGAGGATTTCAAAAGTCAGTAAACTGACTCCATCCATCCATTCTTTGATTTGCTCATTCATGAAACATTGAGTCCCTACCATGTGCCAAACACTATGGTAATCATGTTAAGTGTGTGTGTCTGTGTAGTCTCTGCCCTCATGGGGTTTACACTCTTGCTGAGAGGACAGATAAGTAACATTGAAACAACAATGTAGCAAAATTTCAGATTGTGATAATGCTATAAAAATAAAGTGGTGGGATAAGGAGAAAGATGGAACATGCTGTTTTTATAGGGTAAGGTCTGGAAGGGCTTTTCTGTGGAGTTAACAAGTATGAAGGGACCCGTGGAAAGTGACAAGATGAAGATAATAGTAGGTTTCAGGGAATGAGAGTGGTATCACAAAGAGTGTTTCAAGAAGATAACACATAATGTAGAGAAAAGTGGAGAGTCACTGAGGTAGTAGCAAGGAAAATGGCGTAACTTAGAATGTAAAAAAAGACTACTCTAGAAAGCTTTAGTTACAAAGGTTCCTCTTATATGAATTTTCTTTTCAACATCGTATGTTTTAGGGATTTTTTTATGTCTTGGATTATTGGTTATTGCAGCTTAAATGATTAAGCAATAAGATCCCTTCTCTTTGTTCTACCATGTGTACCATGCTTGTGAACACTGTACCTTGTGATCTGTTGACAATACATTATTTTCCAATGTTTTCTATTCTTCCTACCTGTAAAGGGACCCACTACCTATCAGATAGACTGATGTCCTTGGAAAACACCAAAATAGAAGACACAGGTTCTCTTGCCCATCTTGTCAAAGTTAGGCCTGTGAGTATTATGTGGCTTTTTGCCCAGTAGAAGAGGATTAGAGTTGCCAAAACTTTGGATAATAACAAGTTCCAATCTACATAACACCTGGTCTTTACAAACCAAGCCATTATGAATGTGATCCAAGTTGTCACTCGAGGGGTTTTATTATTTCCAAATTAGTTGGAGTTGTTTCTTTCTTATGGAAGTTGCCTGCCAGTATTCCCCTTGTTTAGTGTGGATCAAGTGACTGTTTCTTCTGTTTTTTCTTTTTTTTTTTTTCTTATTTTTTGCTATGGTTTGGTAAGCTAGAGAACAGTGGGGAAAAAGGGGTCACTGTACCCTAGAGTTCATGGTCAATAATTATTATTGGAGTAGGAACACCAAAACAAAGAACTTAGATAACACTGGATATGAGGTGGATTCTAGGACAGGAGGCAGAAGCAAATATCCCAAAGTTAGCCAAATGGAGGTGGGGCTGAGGGATTGGGTACATATCACTGTTCATCTTTTCCACAATACTGGTATATGATAAGAAAACAGAACTAAGACTTAGTAACTGAGATAAAGATTTTAGGATTTTTGGATCCTGAGTTCAACAACTGGATGCCAGACTTAGGACAAGGTGGGAAGGTAGAAATAGAAATGAACAGATGAATAAGGCTTTCCAAATATTCATCACACTTCTATAGTTCTCTCTCTTTCCAGTAAGCGATCATCATATCTTGCCTGGATGACTGGTCTCTGTTCCACTCTTGCTGCTTTCTATGTGTGGGTGTCTCTCTCTGTATTGCATATGGGTGAGCTTTTAAAAGTCTGAATGACTGCATATTGCTCATAGGTTAAAACCACTCATTGGGGCTTCCCCGGTGGCGCAGTGGTTGAGCGCTGGGTTGCCAAGCTGCCCGCAGCCTCTACAGTGCCGGTTCGATCCCTGGCTGCTCCCCGGCCACCGGAGGAGGGTCCCACATGGCGCGCAGACCTTTCTTGCCGCAGCTGCTCCCCTCAGCAGTGTACTTCGGTCCTTCTGCCTGCTCTGCTCCCCGCTCTGGCTCTGGTGAATTCTCTCACCCTCCTGTGCTTCTGACCGTACCCAGTGCTTGTATAAATAAATGAATAATAAATAAACAAATCTTTAAAAAAAAAAAAACACTCATTGTCTTACAACCTGCAACACGTGCTCCTGGTCTGCCCTTCTGTTCCAACTCTTGCCACTGTCCAGCCTCAATGCTTTCCAGGTTGCATGAACCTTGATGAGATTTTTTTTTTTTGTATTCACTTAATTTTTAAAAATTAATTATTCTTTTTAATTGTGGTAACATTGGTTTACAATATTATATGTGGTTTAGAGGCATAGGATCACGCCTCCTCAGGTGCATGTTTCCACATTACATCTACCACCAAGGTCCATTGGGCCTCCTCCCCGCTTACGTGCTAAGCTCTTCTGGCCATAGGATCTCTGGTCATATCTCAGTCTTCTCTCTTGGATGATGTCTACTACTATAAGATGCAGTGTATCTTAGTGGTTAAAAAATGTGCACACTAATGTCAGAATGCCTCACCAAATCCTAGCTTTCGTACTTATCAGCTGTGTGACTTTAAGTAAGTTATGTAAGCTTTCTAGGACTTCATTTAAAAAAAGGAGTTGATACTAGTGCCTGACTCAATGGGGAGTTATGAGGATACACGTAAAGGATTTAGACCAATGCTTAGTATCTAGAAAAATGTCAAAAGTGTTACCTCTTACTATCATTTGAGCCTCAGAATAAACCTCATTTCCTCTGAGATCTTACTTGGTCTGACCCTCCCTTCCTGCTCCTTTCTATGACATTCCTTCCCCACCCCGTAAAACTCTGTTCTTTCATTTTATATGTTTATAATCACTTACATATCTGTTTATTAATTAAAACCCTTAATAGATTGGAAACTCCTTGAGGACAAGGACTCTACAACTATATCACTGAATTACCAACATAGCGCGCAGTGCCAGATCCATAGTAGACATTCAATAGATACTTGATGAAGGAATGACTGAAGTTGATGGTTCAGGACTAAGTGAGTCTGTGAATGCTGAGTGTCTGCTGGGAAAGTCTTGGCACCTCAGAGGGATTGAGCTGGGCCAGAAGCCAAAGGAGTTCCACTACACTACTTTTCAATACATTATCTTTACATTGTATTTTAAGATGTTGACACATCAAAATCAAATTACTGGACCAAGCTCAAAATTTACATTCCTATGCCAGGATTAAATGCTCTTTTTTTGGCAGGAAAAAAGGTTCAGATTTTCCATAGACTCTCATCCAACCTGGAGTTGGCCTGAATGAATTGTGTAAATGAGACAATCATGGTTTCTTTTCGCCTACCCTTAACCCCCTCCTGTTTCACCTTGCAAAATAACTATTTGACTCAATTAATTACTTCAATGGATGGGTTAGTATAGACTATAGTGTAAACTATGACAGAAGGATGACTACTTGTTAGATGTGAGCCCCAGCAAGATACAGGCTGATGCTTGCATTTCTCACTTCTATTTTAAATTGGCTTCTTTCTCTACATGCCTTCTTTATATCTTATTTTTTTTATTGCCAGTGCTTGTTTATTTTATTTACACAGCCTTTTCCCTACCAAGCTTGTTAGACTGTATAGAGAACATCATGTTGAGAAAGAGCAATGGCAAATGTACACTAGTACAAAAAAGAAAATTTAAACTCCAATAGCATTTGGATAGTACTGGGTTACTTTCCGTGGTGGCTCCCCTTTGGTTCTCACTAGTGACCTGGCCCCAGAGACCATTTCCTCTCCTCCCCCTCTCCTCTCCCATTGTTCTTGTGTTTTGTTCAGTACTCACTAGAGGTGATTCAAGCCTTTGGCTTCTGTGTGTTTGGGGTTATGGGAATTTATAATCTCCAGGTTATTTTCCACATTGGAACATTGCTCTATTCTTTACATATAATGATGTCATTTATTTTTCAAGGCTACTTTCTTACAAGTTCTTTCTTTGGTCATTTATTTGGTAAAAAATTTTGCACTTCTCTCTTCTTCCCCCAACCCCCTCACTCTCCTGTCTTTATTGGCAATGTTTCTCTTCCCTGCCTAAGTTATCCTCTTAATGTTTCTAACCCAATCTAGATGTTGAGGGCAGTGCTTTTATTAAGGAGTAAAGCTGACTATCTTCACAAAAAACTCACATAATCATGAAAATATGTATTTGAAACATAAATTGGGAGTTTGAACTAGAAATGTCTACATTTATCTTCTCCCAGACGTGTATACAATTGAACAATGTCAGAGAAAGTTCAGACACCTTATACTATTTGACTGTACTGAAATACTGTTGGCATAGTGCCTTAATAAAAAGTGACTATTCTGTATTTTAAAGCCAGTTAACAAAGGCATTAATGTTTAATGACCATGGTTCTTTGCATTTCAGAAATAATTTAGAGAACATTTTTATGAATTTCTTCTTTTTGTTTTTAAGATGACCCAGGGTCTAGGACAGAATTGTCATATAGCTATTACCTCTTATATCCTAGACTCAAAATACAAGAGCACACATGTAAACAATACACAGAAGTTTTGTCTTAAGAATCAAAGTTTTCCTATGTGTATCATAAGTGATCCATGGGTTGAGCAATGGGTTAATGATAATGGGCTGACATATTAAATTAGGTTGCATGTTGAAATCCAGTTATCAGTCTAAAGAAAAATATCCATGTCACTATCTCTGAAGAGTATATAGTCCATAAACTACATATTCCGAAGTTGTCCTTGATGGCTTCTTTCCAGAAGGACCACAAACACAGATCTTCCCACTATATGCATGTATGTGCGTGGTATGTGATCTGAAAATGCTGCCTTGATTCTGGGAAGGCTAAAATCTGGGAAAGCTGGATGCAACCATTCAGGAAAACAGAAATGCTTTTCTTTGGCTGATGTTCCTGAAGTTACTTAAATGAAACTCATTGGCTATTGATCTGTATATATTGAGATTACAATAAAACATAATGGACCAGTTTCTCTTTCTCCAGGCTTACAGGAGTGGCATTTTACTTCTTGAGAATAATAAGTCATGGTTTTGGAATTGGGGAAATATTCTAGGATCTGGATAGCAGCTGATTTATTTTTAAGACAGTGATGTCAGAAAGAAAAGCATAACAGAGTGTGATGGTAGTGCTCGTTGGGATAATAGCAATTGCTGTTTAAAATATTAAGTAAGGTGGGTTCCCTTTCCTGCTTTCAGAATCTAGTCCTCCAACAAGATGGATCACAACCCTTCACCGTCATAGTCAGGTTTCCCTTTTCAGTGCACTTAAATTCTTTTGATTCTTTTTTCCCTTGACAATCCTAACAGCTCTATTTATCTCTTTAATCTAATTTATGCAATGACATCAAGCTTTAATTTTCTCATGATTATTTTTCATCTTTTCAAGCACCCATAGTGTGCCAAGCATTGGATAAAATTGAAAAGATACAATTCCTGCTGTCCCTGGGCTCACACATTTATAGAGATATGACAGGTAAAATATTCCGTAATTGGCAATAGGTAGTCCTCATGCTTTCCCCTTTTCTCCCTTTTGAAGAAACTTCATCTCTCTGAACAAGCCTAAGAAGTTCCTTCGATCAAAGGTGTTAAAAAACAAAACAAAACAGGAGGGTTTGAAACAAGTCAGAGAGTATGCAAACGACTTCAGAGCTGTGACTCTGCTCCTAGCCTCCCCATATGCTCCCTCTACTTCTGCCTCACCTGGCAGGCTTGGACTTCCCACCTCTTCTGTTTTGCAGCCTCCAGCATCCACCACCCAGATGCCAGAGAATTCTGGCTCCTTCCTATCCCGCATTCTGGCCCTCCCCCCCTACCCCCCCAAACTCTAGGACTGCAACCTTAGCCCAGCTAAGGTTTTCCCAGACTTGGGTGGGTATGGCTTGACAGCCTCTGGGAGCCCCTGAACAGAGGGACGCACAGGCAGGTGAGGACCAAGCTTCCGGTGTTTCCTCGGAGTTGGAGTCACCTCCAATTTCCCCCCTTCTCTCTTTTCTATATATCCCACTAGGATCCTCTTTGTCTTTTTCCCCTGTAACACCGAAGCCCTCTCGTGCCCGGGAACTGCAGAGGTACGCCCTGGCATCCGGACAGGGGAGGATGGCCGTGTGTGCTTCATTCAGTGTGTCTGGGTGTTCGCGCGAGCGCGTTGGGGTGGTTAAATTGGGGTGGGGGGTAAAGCACTCCTAACCCCAAGCATCACTTCGTGGATCCCGGGGGCGCAAAGCACTTGCCTGGCCCTGTTCACGGCGATTAGTGGCTCGGGTGGCCCCGGCTCTGGTGAGCTGGGGAGACGCTCTCACCTGACCCGCAACTGCACCCCGAAAGTTGCGGAAAAGAATCTCGGGGAGCTGAGGACCCTAGCTTGAGTGCAGGTGCCTGGGGCTCTCGCCCAGGGGAGCGTGCTGAGCCCAGGGTCGGGCTGCTGCACCCACTAAGGGCAGGGAGGAGGCGGCGGGTGGGGGAGGGGGCGAGGAGCAGCTGCCGGGAGAGGCGAGGGACGAGGTAGCTCCCCGCGGCCCGCGCCCCGCGGCTCCCGGGGACGCGCCAGGCAGCCAATCGCGGCGCAGAGGTGTACAGCAGATGGCGTCCGACTGCGCTGTTCCTTCCTCCTCCTCTTCCTCCTCCTCCTTTTCCTTCAGAGCCGAGGAGCTAGAGTCGCCGCCGGGTTGCCAGACGCTGGAATGGGTGGTCTCCCGACACACACCACCATTTTTCCTGCGCGCGGAAAGCTCGGGGCTCGGCGGCTCGCAGAGGCTGCAGAGGCGGCTCCGGCAAGGCGGGTGAGTGCGGTCGCGCTGCGCCCGGAGCTGGGGATCCCTCGCCCCTGCCGGTGCCGGCGAGGGGTGGCAGCAGCCCGGGGCTGGGGCACACACTTTGCTCTTTACTCCCCGGGCAGCTTCCCTCGCCCCTTCTCCCGGCCAGACGCGGGAACTTGCAGGCAGAGCGTCTCGGACACCTCCAGCTTCGGGCTGCAGGAAGGGTGGGCTGCTTGGGGCGCAGCGTGCGGAGTCCCTGGCTTGGACCCGCGGAGATGCTCCACGCGGAGAATTGGGCACATATCTCTGGCAAGCGGCCGGAGCCGTAGGATTGGGGCTGCAGGAGCTCTGTTCCTTCCACTTCTTGCTTGGAGGGGTGCTCGTGAAGGGAGCCAGGGGTACCCCATCCTGTGCGGGGTGCTTAGGAACCCAGGAGGAGATCTGGGAGTTCTGCGGGCTTTGCAAACAGGTTGACTGAGGGTTCCCTTTTAGTAACGCTGACTGCGAAATTTGCGCGTGGGTGTTCAGTGCCCCTGGAGGATGGCTGAGCGAGCCAAGAAGTTTTGTAGCTTCCTCTGGCTTATCAGTGAAGTGTCAGGAGGCTGCAGCAACAGTTTACATTTCCACTGTCCCTGGGGGCGACAAGGGGTGAACTGGGGAGAATGGGACTTGAGGTTTGGGTTTGACATCACGCTGTTAATCAAGAGAAGACTGGGAATAGGGCGTGAGGGTGGGGAATGGAGATCACGCGTGTTTTTCAACCCATCACCTAGATACTCTTATCACCTTTCCTTTCTTACATCAACCAAAGCATTAAAGTTGTTTATATATGCGAATAGAACCTCCCCCTTTTGATGTTTTGTTTGAGTCTTGAAGTTGGAGAGCTTGGCGTTTGTGTGTTTGGGGAGGGGAGGCATTTGGCTTTCTGGATCTCTTTAAATACAAGGGAAAAAACTTTATTTCAGGATAAGGACTCATGTGCTACTGGTACTTTTTTTCTTCGAATCATGCTGGATATCTCTTAAGAGCTACTGCAGTTCAGTTCTGTGTGGTCAAGGGAGAGCTTGATAAGACCATGGGAACTTTGGCATGTTCTTTTGAAGATGCAGGGGTTATTTGATGCTGTTTGTTGCCAGCATGGTCTGCTGGTAGCCTACGGTGTCCCACCTTTATGTGTTTTGTGGTAATAAGTCTACTGGAGGAGTCTTGATTTCAGGAGCGAATTTGTGGGTGCTCTGTTATCACAGAACTGGTAATCCATGCAGGCAGGGTACATGCTAACCAGGTTGTGGGGTGTATGTGCATGTCTGTGTGCGGGCACTGGTGCATGTGGGTATCAGAGTTTCATTTGCACACATGATCTTTGGATGTCAAAGTGATGCATTTATCTCTCTGGCAGTGTCAGGCAGTGGGTTTGTTGGGTAACTGGGAGGTCCTTTGCATCCAGGGAAGCCTTTTTGTGCTATTAACTCCACTCTGGTAGTTGGTTAAGGCATCATGAAGACCACTTAGGATGTTACTAATCAAATCAAGAAGTCTTATCCAGTGATGAGTAAAAACTGATGCATCTGTGGGTTGAAAGCTATGTAGTCCTGGTCTTGAGGCTTCACTTTGATGGGCTGCTGCTTTTAAACCTCGATGTCATTAATACAAGGAACCTTCTTTTAAAACTTAATGAGACAGTTTTCTGTGTTTATATGAGCTGAATGAGTAGATTCCTTGGAATTATTTACTTTATGTGGGCATTGCATTTTTTCAGTTACCTGTTGGGAGTTGAAGCCTGGAAACACTATGCAAAATTTAAGTAAAAAAAGTTACAAAGATAATTCTGAGCCCATAATAACACACAGATGTAATTGTTGATTTAAAAAGTGTGTGATACTTTTGCATGCCAGCATGGATAGTTCCAACAACCCAAGAACACCTATAAATCACCTAGTTCTGAGGATTCTAGGTTAACCTGTGATAAGTGGTTGGAGCTGTGTGGTCCAGGAAATGATTGCTTACTGTTCATGGCCTTTGATAATCTGTTGAGGGTTCTTAACAAGTGGGCTTACAGTATGTCTACCTTAATATTTAAATTTCTACTTTAAGAATGATCTGTGCAGTGTTACTTAATCTCTCCATTGTTTTTAATCAAAGATGTTTATTACTAAAGAGAAGGGCTAAGAAGCAGCAAAATTGTCAGGCAGATACAAAATAGTTACTGATCACAAAGACAGTATAAACACAAACTCCACTGTTTGAGTACTGACATAGATAAACTGGCAACTAAAGGTCCTTTCTGTTCTCTGCTGAATGTGCCTTTTTGAGAGAGGTAAAATAGTAAAGAAAAATGGTATTGCTAAAATGTACTTTATAAGAAAGTTTATTAAGACCTTGTCTGCTTGATGCAAATCATGTTTTTGAAGAAATAATGCTTTTATTGATATCTGTAAAAAATTTTCCTGTAAATCAGACTGAATAAGAGAATTAAAAAAAAAAGCACTAAGTTAGTGGCAGAGGAGCGTACAAATAAAAAAAATTCTAATGCATGTCAACTCATTTTAATTATACTTCACAAACTGAAGCTGGAGTCGTATGATTACCTCAAAGAAAAAATCTTGCCAAAATGGCAATTTTAATGTTCTGCACACCTTTAGAAAGATTAGGCGTTAAAGTAATAACATCGTTTCAAAAGTTTGACTAGAATGATGAAGAATAATTGACTGGCCCTATTGAGGTAAGAGTCAAACCGACAAATGATACAATACATTAAACACCCAATCCAGACAAACAGATTAAAGAATTCTAAGCAGTGACAACTTAAATTTGGTGGAGAAAAGAACAACACCATTAACAATACAGCTTCAGAGGCGCTCTGCAGATGGAATTGCAAAGGATGAGTTTTTGAATAACTAGAGGGTATTACAGCATCAAAACTAATTTACATGAGTTACTTAGATATGCTTTTGGATTTTTGAATAGGAACTGCACATAAGTGCTTTATGTTTTTAAAAGAGGACATTTTCCAGTATGTAACTATAAAAGAAGCAGCTGCATTCACTTTAACACCAGGCTGCTTCCTAAATATAACACAGGTCCTTAATTTAGAGCTGTTAACAGGATTAATATCTAAGTGATAATTAACACGTTAAACCTGTGAAAGTAGAAGGATTTTTTTTTTTTTTAAACTTCACTTCCAACTCTGGAAATGTTAGAAATTGTGAGCTTGAGTGGGATCATTGTTTCAGCAGATGTGAAGTCTGTGGCGCCCTTGCTCCAAGAATTTAAATGTTTTATTCACCCTTCAAAATTTCATTAATTGGGATTATTATTGATGATTTTACTAACATTTTCATGGGTGGTTGTTCATAATAGTGAACTGTAGCTACTGATGAAAGGAAGCCAAAGAGGATTAGGTGCAGCTCCCTGTCAGCTTGTGGGTGGTTCTTGAATGAGAAGGAAATAAAGATCAGTCATTGAATTCCTAGGATAACACTTTCATTCTGAACCTTGTTGCCTGGAGTTGGCCAGTTATGCAAAATACAGATACTTAGTGTTTTTTTTTTTTTTTCAGTTATAATCCACCCCTGATTTTATTATGAACATTTTATAGCTACTAGATCAAGCAGTTCATTTGGAGGGGAAGCTAGAATTTAGTGAAATCCAATTACTCTATGTCTTTTGTTAGAATTTAGAAAGCAACCCTGAAAATGTTAATGCAGAGAGTATCACTGTTGCGGGGGCTCAGCATTGTTGCAGGGAGTTAGAACTTGAATCACGCTTGGTTTGTAAGCTGAACTTTTAAGTGACCTGGCACTACTACACTCTTAATATATTTTAGGAGTGTATATACTTGAGTGAGGAATAAAACACAGTACTTGAAAAAGCATCACTATTTGACTAGTTATTGGTCGTTAAGTATTTTTGTAATGAACGGATTCTAAAAGTGTAACTTGTGATATGGGAATCTGTAGAATTTTTGAAGTTGAAAAAGGAGCTCCTCATTATCAAGGGAAGATTGGGCATTGACCTAGATTTGAGGATCCATAAAAATGTGGAAATAATTCTTCCATGGAACAAAAGGCTATCATTGTTGGAGTTAGGTATTTTGCAGCGAGGCACAAGATGCTTGATTTTGATTTTGCCTCTCTAGGCATATTTTAATTGTGAGCCTCTTATAATTAAATATGCTGCAGTTGAAAACAGAATCCTAAGTAAATAATGAACAAACAATTCTTCAGTGCTTCGACTGGAGAGAAGCCCTTTGCTGTGTTCCACTTGCCTGCATGAAGGTTGGCTGTTGATTTGTGCCCTGGTGTTATGTTAGTGAACAGCTCATTACTTCTGGAAGAATCACAATGTTGAGAAAAGCTCTCAACTTCATGGCAGTTAGGCACCATTGCTTTGGTCTTAGACTGTAGTTTTGTAAAATGCATATTTTAATTTTGGGTTCTTTCAGGTCATCATTTTAAAAAGCATACCAAGTAGTACAATAAATGAAAGGTTTTAATTATAATAAGACTGAGGCTGGCAGTAATCCTCCATGCAGAGTTTGCTTCCGGGCTTTCCTCTGTTGATTTCTGCCTTTTGTGCTTACGTAAGACATATTCTGGGTGATTTGGTCTATGTGCTTGATACAAGCCTATTGATTGTAAAAATATTGAAATACTCTGTGCCAGTAGGTACCAGATACTGTTCTGAGACCCTGAAGGTCCCAGCAGCTCTTTAGTCTTATGGGACCTCCCCGAGGCACTCTAGATCATCTGTCCTTACAGCCTCTAGGAGAGTTCCCATTTAGTATGGCAGGAGTGCCTTGGGACCACCTCCAGGATTGTTGCTGGGGTCTATTCTGATTGTGTAATGCTGGAGCTCTACTACCTGGAAGATATTTTTAAATATCTTCCTTGATATTTTTACTCATACCAAGAGTAAAGGCATTACCACGTGACCTCGAAGTCTGTTTAAATTTACATGTTAATTTTTCTTATCTAACATTTACATGTGTTAGAAACACTTACATATTATTTGCATATATTTTTATTAACAAAGAGCCCAAAAGGACTAGACTCTTGTGGTTACCAGTTCATATGAAGTCACCACCTATAGTGCCAGGAAGGCATAGAGCAGGATCTCTATGATCCAAGCAGATGGGTTAAGGAGAGTCCTGGAGCCCTCAGTGGTTTTTCAAGATTTTATTGAATTTTTTACCAGTTACTGGGCAGGCAGGGGGGCCAGGAGGCTGCTAGGCCTTCCAACCTTCGGCAAGTCTTCATTCTTTTGGGCTCTCTGGCGTCGTCTTGTATCTGCTTCTCCTTTGCTGCTCTGCTGGTTCTGCTCTTGTTCTACTGCTTTCTTGCTCTCTCTCTCCTCTTTTTCTCTTCTTTTGGTTCTGTTCCCCTGCTCTGCTCTCTTGTTCTGCTACTCATTCTCCTCTGGCATCCCGTGACGCCGCCCCTATAATCCCAGTCTCAGCCCAGGTGCGCCCATCTACATATGCCCACACCCTTCTCCAGGTGCCCGCCATCAGGCATGCATTTAGGACCACAGGGATCCATCATCCATCCTGATGGTGGGAGGGCAGAAAAGCCTGACACTTTTTCACTTACCCTACACTACCATCACTGGAATTTGTTGTAAAGAGATTTTTACCACAACCGTAAAATAAGCCTACCAAGCCACACTCTTGGAAAGGAAGGGGCACAGCCTAATTTCTAACCCAGCTCATCTGCAACTCTACATCCTTCTACCCACAGCTGTCTCAGACCCTTAATTGAAATGTATGTAAGTGAAAGTAGTTCAACAAGGGCTTTTTTCTTTTGGGAAAAAAGTAATTATTTTTTCCATCCCCATTTCTAGTCTTCAGAATTAACTCAATTTATTTTGTATTGACTTCCATTCATTTTTGTGCTTATGTGTTGTTAACGGGGCTTCATTGTGCCCTAATTGACCCATTCCAGGAGCTGAAAATCTTCTGGCCAGTCATGGGGATGAGTGGGGATTTGTGATGACTTTGAATGCTTGTGTACGGGCAGGAATGACACTGAGCAGGTTTTCTGATCCAGCAGACTGGGGAAAGGAGGAGTCCTGGAGCCCTCAGTGGCTTTTCAGTTTATTGGGATTTACCAGGTACACGGCAGGCAGGGGTGCCGGGGGGCTGGGAGGCTGACAGCAAGTCTTCACTCTTTCTGGGCTCTCCAGCATTCTCTGGTGGCCTTGTTCTCATGGTTCTTCTGCTTCTCTGCTTCTGCTGGCGTCCCCGTGCTGGGCCCTTAAAAGCCCAGTCTCAGCCCAGGTGAATCCCATCTACCTCTGCCTACACCCTAATCCAGGTGCCCGCCATCAGGACCACAGGGTTCCGTCATCTATCCTAATGGCGGGAGGGCAGAAAAGCCTAATACTTTTTACCTTACCCTACAGCTTGTTAGAGAAAATTCTGTGGTTCTTTCTTCTGGATCCATTCAAGCTAAAACTGAAGACAAAAACTCCTAGATGGGCCGTGAAAAACACAATTTATGCTTTTTCTTAACCAGAAATTATAACGTTCCAGGTCCTACATCAAATTTACTGACACTAGCTATGAACTTTTATTACCTTTTTCTATTGGGCTTGTCTGTTTTAAGTTGCTCACAAGAGCCACACCTGTTTTAAAGGGCCCCAAATACTGCTTTCCTTCATCCTTAGCTCCATTATCCAAATTCTGCCTATTAGTCAAGGCCCAGTTTTAATTATACTTCCACTGAGCTTTCTTTGATTATGCCAATTCACAAAGCCCTCTCTCTGTCCGAGCAACTCAGGTGGTAAAGTCTAATTTTAATGTTTGATTGAATCTATTTTCTTATTAGCATCTCTTGTGGAGTTATGAGAGTTAAGGATTTGAATGAGAAAGGCTACTTCTCTTTACTGAGAATTCTGGAAAATGTTGTAGAGGATAATTTGACAGTGTGGGGCCTGGGTGGCAGCCCTTTGAGGATCTCTAAGGTCAGCTTAGTATCCTGAGAGATAGTGAGCGATATTAATTACTGATTATCTGTGACATGCTACTTACCCAATTAGGTGCATTAGAATCAGAATGCCTAATCATCACTATAATGTTGCAAAGTGAGTACTATTATGTAGTCCCACTTTTCAAACTAAGAAACAAAGGCTGAGGAAACCTTTGGTACCTGGTTTAAGGCCAGTGCAGTTGTTAAACCAGAATCAAGTTTCAGCTCAATCTGTTGGGTTGCAAGACCTGCTCTGCTTGTGATACTCCAGACTGCCCTAGGGCCCGAAATTGGGGTCATTAAGTTTAATCTCAATTTCTGTGGGAGTTCCTCCCTAATGCAAGAGCACACACACTCACCTACTGCCAGAACCTCCACACACAATGGAGATGATTGACAGAGAGAATATTGCTGAATCACTTCTACCTGGAGGTAGAAGTGTCTTTTGGGAATATGGGAATACTCTGGGTTTTGATTTGGCACAGACCTTGTGTGTAAAGATTAAAATACCTTAGAATTATAAAGAGCTTGAGACATTGCATATAAAAGTGTTGATTTTTTGAGAAACCATTGCAAAATTCAGAAAATCCAGACAAATTTAGGAAATCCACATGATATTCCTTCTCATTAGTGGCTTATTATTAAGACAGAACTGTTCTACTGAATATGCAAAGAATTAGCTTTTGAAGTTAGCATGAAGTGCAGGAAAAGGGGGACAAAACAGTCTTCAGATGTAAGTGGGGTGGACTGGTGGTGGCCTGGGTAATTCCCGAGACCGGACTGAGCAACCTGGTCAGGGGTGAGTGACCTTGTCTGTCCTTCTTGCACCCTGCATATCATTTTTTTTTTTAAGATTTATTTATACAAGAACCGGGGTACAGGTAAGATGTGCGGGAGGGTGAGAGGAGTCACCAGAAACAGAGAGGGGAACGGAACAGGCAGACTGACTGAAATACACTGCTGACAGGAGTAGCGGGTGAGACAGGAGAGGTCTGCCCCACCATATGGGTTGTTCTGTAGCCAGTGGGGATCAAATCGGCACTGCGGAGGCTGCAGACTGTTTCACAGCGCTGCGCTCAACTGCCTGCGCCACCAGGGAGGCCCTGCACATCTTGAAAGGAAAGCATCCTTGGTGGAATGGGAGCTTCACTAAGAAGATGATGGTTCTTTGGTTTAGCAGGTGGTGTGAAAAAAATCACATTTCTGAAGATCTGTTTCTTAAAAGTGTTTTTGCTGGGTCAGCATGAGGTCTCTTGACTTGAACTTCCATGGGACTACATAATAACCCATTTCTAATGCCGAAGTCTCTTAACAATTTCTATAGAAATATAGTGTTGGAATAGGACCAGCTCTCTCTTTGCCTCTGGCACAATAATATATAAAGGAATTCAGAAGATTCGAAGTTATAAAGTGAGATTTTTACTCATTCCAGCAACGAACTTTTTCACATGATAAACTGTCTGGAAGTGTGATAGGCTGTCTGAAAGAGCTGTGAGTTTCCCGTTGTTAGGGGTGCTCAGAGGACAAGCAACTACATAACAGACTATTCCACAGGGAGGGCTTGTGCCATGGCTATAAGCCTCCTCCCACTTGCCCAAAGTTTGTGCCAAACCACTTTGCTTTTATCAAAAGAGCGACTTTTGATAAAGCAGGTTCTTTTGTTTAGTACCTATTTCACTTACCGAAAGAAACCCAAAGAGGATTTTCACTTTATGACAAAAGGCAGAAAGCGAAAATAGTATTCAGTGTTTGCTTTTCAGCAGCCATTCTAGAGGCTGTCACCCCAGGCAGTGGCAACACCAAGCTTCTTCCCCCAGGACCTTCTTTATTCAAGTTGTGGATTTACCCTATTATTCCTCCTTTTACTGTATGTGACTATACTTAAGTTTTGTGCTACTTGTTTTGATTCTTAGGTTATTATTTTTTTTTGGGGGGGGGGAGGTTGGGAATGCTTCAAATATTTCCCAACTAATTCAATGGTTATTGCTTCTTCATTTTGTGCATTTTGGCTTACAAAAGCTTTCATAGCAGTGCTCTACTTTCAGAGAGCAGGGAAAATCTGTATTAAGAACACATTTGTTGGGCCTCCCTGGTGGTGCAGTGGGTTGAGTGCAGTGCTATGAAGCTGTCTGCAGCCTCTGTAGTGCCGGTTCAATTACCGCCGGCCTCGGAGCAACCCACATGGCACGCAGACCTCTCCTGTCTTGCCCGCTGCTCCCCTCAGCAGTGTATTTCAGTCAGTCCGCCTGTTCTGTCCCCTGATCTGTCTCTGGTGGATCCTCTCCCCTTCCCGTACATCTGGCCTGTACCCTAGTTCTTGTATGAATAAATTTTTTTTTTTAAAGTACACATTTGGGCCTCCCTGATGGCACAGGTGGTTGAGTGCAGCACTGTGAAGCTGTCCGCAGCCTCTGCAGTGCTGGTTCAATTCCCGCCGGCCTTGGAGCAACCCACATGGCACACAGACCTCTCCTGTCTTGCCCGCTGCTCCCCTCAGCAGTGTATTTCAGTCAGTCCGCCTGTTCCCTTCTCTGTCTCTGGTGAATCCTCTCACCCTCCCGCGCATCTGGCCTGTATCCCCATTCTTGTATAAATAAAAATAAATCTTAAAAAAAGTACGTATTTGTTGAGCATATACTATGTGCCAGTTGCTTTTTTCCATGTAGTAATTTGTGAAATCCTCTCAAAAAGTCTATGAAGTTGGTATATTATTTTTATTGCCCTTTTGCAGATGCAGAAATAGTAAGTGATGTGCTTGGGGTCAGGATCTGCACTCAGGTAGTCTATTCTAGAGAAGCACCAGTCAATAGTAATTGAATGCAAGCTGCAAATACAGTTCACTTATGTAATCTTAAATGGTCTAGTGCCAGCATTAAAAACCAGGGAAAACCTTGAAATTTAGTATAACACCCCCCAATATATCCAGAAGATTGTCCTTTCAACATGTATCAATTATAAAAATGTTATTGAGATGTTTTAGATCTTTGTCGTATTAAGTCTTTGAAATTCAGTGTGGATGTTATACGTACAGCACATCTCAATCCAGACTAGCCGTGGTCCAAGTCCTAGATAGCAAAGTGTGGCTGGCGGCTACCCAGGGACACTCCTAGAAGCTGTGCTCTCAATCACTTGCTCCATTGGCCGAAGACTGCCAGGTTACCTTTCAGGCCTACACCCTCTGTCTTTGTGTGTGTGAAGTCTTCCATCTGTTTCTTCATTTTGCCCTTAAATATCAGCATAAATTATTTAAAAACTGAGAATACTTCCGTGACCTCCCTCAGGAACACAATTACTTTTAAACTTATAAAATAGGAAACTTCTATATCTTATCTGTTAAAAAATGTATCCCAAATGCCTTCATTTTTGAAAAGGGAGCGTATCTGGATTGCTTCCCTTTTCACTTGTTCATACGCATTATGAAGTCATCTCAACTTTCTTATTTCCAGGCTCAGTAATCCCAGTTATTTTGTTGTTTATTTTTTTGTATTTACTAGTTTGTGTTTTATATGTAGTTTTGATGCATATGAAATAGGTACCACCTAACATCTGGTTATCTCTAGTAAGTATGAAAAAGAAAAAGAATAACCTTAAGCCAAGATTGGACTTTACCAGTTTTTCTAATTATACTTGATGGATATTTCTTAGTCCTTTTCCACTATATCCTTATTATGATTACTGCAGTGAAAAATGACATGCAGCCTATCACAGTGATATTTCTGATCAAATTGTAGTAATTTTTTGTAGGTTTGATTCATTTCCTGGCAGGTAGCATTCTTCTTACTGATCTGAAGGGCCTTTCTCAAGTTGAATTTCTGACAGTAACCGATCCTCTGGGCTGTGGCATGCTTCAATTGAAAAAGCAGAATGTGACATGCCTTTCATTGCGTGGGACATATATAAAAAGTGCTGTGTTTCCTTTGTAGTGCAGCCTCCATTCAGCTTTACACGAGAGTGTGAAACATTTTAATAATTCTAAGTCTCTTCTGGGGGCCCATATTACATGGGTAGCTTAAATCTGACTTTGGCTGCTTATTAAAAGAAAAAAATATTAACAACAAGGCTTCAGTTAGAAAGAAAGAAACATTCTTAACTTCATAGGGAGGAATTTCCTTGTGGAGATAGACTCTGAGGATGTGTCATCTAATACTATGTGCATGAATATTAGATATTTCATTTGGATTATAGAGTTGGTGGAATTAAAACATAATGCTTGTGGACATAATATATCCCCAGTGCAGCCTATCTTTTTTTTTTTTAACCAAGCAGTTTTCACACAGCAAGACAAACCAATGAAAACCTTAAGATGTATTTGTTTGTAAGCTATAGACTACATTCAAAGAGCATTTATTGAGCACCTGCTGTGTCCATGGCATAGAGTGGATAAAAGCAAGTGTAGTGTACCAGTCCCAATTTCCAGGAATTTGCAGTCTAGCTGGGGAGATGTGACATGTGCATCCTCTGGCTTTGGCAAAGCCAAATGACCTTATTTTTTGTGTCTGGCACTCTTACTATGGATGAATGCCATTAAAAAGCAGAGAATGCATTTTACTCATATTTGGATCTTCAGTGTCTTGCAGAGAATAACTTCACAATGGGTATGTGTTGGATTCAATGACAGAAATGCTTTAGCTTTATGTATGCACATGAATTAAAATGTAACTTTAACACCATATTTACCATGGGGCCACCTGTATACAAATATTGAAGGTGAATAAGATCTAGTCCCAGTCCCTTTTTTACTCTCTAGCTGTATCTGCTCAGCTGACTCCAGTTGGTGACTTCTGGCAGCTCTGCTGTGTTGAAAAAGATGGTGTTAACCTGAAGGAAGTGTGAGCTGCTTTTCTCAGCATGCCAAGGGCATATCAGGATTTAACCTCAGTCACAGTCTCCTTCAATATGCGTAAAAAAAGAAATCTTTTTTTGCTGTTGACATTCAATCATGCTAAGTAATCTTTGTGCGTGCACATAAGAGGTAGGGAGTGGGGTGGATAAAGAATTTTTTTTTCACATCTGTCTGCATAGTTTCCAATAACTATTGAAGAGTCTAGTTCTAAAAAATACTAGTGACCACTTAGTATCTGTGAGCAGAAGGGATCAACTGAAAATTAGTACAGTTATATAAACTCCATGATGGCGTCGAATATCCCATCAAGTGCACAGAAAATGCTGCTTTGCTATTTGAACGAGTTTTAGAAAAGTTGATGTGGACAGTGAGGGCAAAAGTCAGGAAGACAATTCTTTAGCATTTTACATGCAGAAGCTTCAATACGCTTTGCTAGATTAAATAATTCTTCCCATAGCACTGGCTTTCTCAAGGAAAATCAGGCCAATGGTTATATACTTTACTTCTGTGGTATGCAGTGCACTATGTTTGGCCCAGTGGGGTATACAGTCACACCTAAGATTTGTTCATACCCTTGAGAAATTTTCATGGGGTTTGTGTGGATATGGGGTTTTATAGATTACTAGATTCAGCATGGGAAGGAAGAAATTTGGCTCCCTGTCAACCTATTTTTCTTTTAAAGTTTTCCCAACATTACTTTGATTCTGGGCATATATGCTGCTCTTTAAGGTGGGTTATTTATATTTAATATAAAATCTTATTTCATACAGTGTTTTGACATTCATGGCTTATGAAACTGCTTCAAAATTCATTATAAACAATAAACTCCCCTGTAGCTGGCAGTGTGGGCAGGATAGCTTATCCCTGGTTTACTGGTGCACATAGAACTTGATCACATTCTCAAACTCTGTGTTTTGAAAACTTCTGATGCTTGCTGTGTAAATAAACTGAGACCTAAATCCTTATAATCGAAGGTAAACAGTTTTGTCCTGGCTTGTGTGAGTGTGTGGTGAGGAAATGTACACAGGGACAGAATTATCATTGATTTGGCAACAAAGTTGGCAAGCATAGATGTTTGGTAAATGCCTGCAAGATAAAAGCATCCAAAATAGCAAAGTAGTCAATCATTCTCAAGAACTGAAAGCTAAGATATGCTCAATATAGTATGAAATTGTTGATGCTATGGAGGCTTAGGAAGTGACTATAGGATGATGGAAATTTGGTAGGGCATGTGCACATGAACATACATACACACAAGCACACACACTAATGAAAACATGCATCTATTTGAATAATAGGAAGAATAGCAAATCCCACTTGAGAAATGACAGGAAAAAGGAAAGAGGAGGCAAACAATTTAACTCAAAAGGGAAAAAAAAAAACATGTTCAGCTTTGGGGGCTGGACTTGTGTGTGGAAATACCACCCCACTGAAACCAACAAAAGAGAAGATTAGAAGGGAGTAGAGGAAATGCCTTGGGAAATTGAGCACACTGCTCTAGAGGTTGAGCCAGTAGAAGAAGTGGTCGAAATCTGTATAATCCAGTCAAATAATGTATTCTCTTGGATCTAGAGAAACTTTATGCACAGATGGGAGAGAAATGAAGCATTGGGTGCTGTCATAAAATTTCGTGGTATGTGTAATGTACCATCAGGAGTTCATACATATTATATACAAGCCCAAGCAAACAATGACTCTACTCTTGACTCCTTTTCCAGTTACCGCCTTATCTCTTGCTTTCTTTTTAAATTCTACCATTTAAACTTAGTAGAATTTGTTCATTGTCTCCCTCATGCATTCACTCTTCACCCTGCCTGGATTCTGCCCCCACTGTTCCAACAAAAACAGTTCTTGCCAAAGTCATGAATCGCTTCCCAGTTGTCAATTCCAATGGACATTTTCCAGTCTCTTTTTATTGTGATGATTAAAAGAAGAATTTTAGTATATTAAAGAAGCCAAGAATGGATTGGCAAAGTTCCCGTGATCCTGCCATTTTGATTCTCTCTTTTATAGCTGCCAAAATAACTACTGAAGATTTAGACAAGGAAAATGGGTAATTTGGACTAAATGTAAACTGGAAAAGATTGAAATGTATGACACTTTGCCAAAAAGAATCGGTCCAAAATAAAACTGAAATTGGAATATCAGTCTTTAAAACTGAACAAGACATCGATAAGTAAAAGGAAATTTAATTACATTGTATTAATAGAAAATATTATCCTTTATGGAACAATCCCTATTAACTCTACAGGAGAGAAGGGGAAACATTGCTTAGTACCCGGACGTGTACCTATAGGACTTTGAAGTCTGAAGAGGAAGTTAAATGGGTAAAGTTTTAAGGAACGCATAAAGATGAACAAACACTCAGACACAGACGTCCTTATGAGTACCAAACTTACTGGTCTAGAGTATGGAGAGAATGAGGCCTGTGCTTGTAGAATATTCTGGTTGACAGTATTAACATTGAAATCATCCTTCAGAAATAGCTTGGTCTCCTATCTGGTAATTGCTGGTGGGTAGGGTTTCTAAACTAAATTCTTAGATACCTGTTTTATAGTCTCTGTGTTTATTCCAGTATTACTTTTTCTATCAATACATATTTTTTTTCATTCAGAAACTGTCACGTTAAGAAAATTCAAGTGATAGGGTAGGTTGAGGGGTTAAATGTTATGTCAGTCCTTTAAAAGAGAGAAGACATGGTAATGCCACTATAACCATTAGGAGCAGACACTTTTTTTAAACAACTGCCCTGATCCTTTCCGTCAGCTCGAAGGTCAGTGAGAAATTCTGAGTGCTCAGATGCTCTGCAGGGAAATTTATCTATGGAAAAAAGAACGTATCAGCTCATTTTTAAAAAAGACTCAGGCCATCAAATCATCCCCAAAGTACCCTTTCAAATCCAACAAGTCAAGCAAAGCTATGGTTAATGATATGCTTGTGTTGATCAGAGCTGACATTATGTCATTAAGTAAAATTTGTGATACATTAGAGCTTTATTTCTGTGCCACATGTACATGTGAGTATATTGGATCTTATTGTATAATTTCTACATAATTATTCTCCCATTTTGGGACCCATATTAGGTTAAATGGCTACCAGGGTTTTCCACAATTTTTCTGATAAATATGTGTATGTGTGTATTCTTTTAAATGCCAAGTCCTTGATCAGGTAAATAACCTCTAGTTATAATTTATGTTTTTTTTTTCCTTCAGGGAATATAATCTAATTTATGACCCAGTTTGTGAGGACACATTAAAACAGAAAGAAAAGTAAGTCTCTTTGTTGGCATGTGGCATTAATATAAATATTGTTATATTGTAGCTTAATTTATTCTCCTGCTTTTCTTTTCGTATGAGTATTATAACTGCTTTAAGGTCCCAAAACTTGTATTATATTTGGATTCTCTCCATTACGCTGAGCACATTAGTGTGTAGTTAGTAGGAGCTAATTTAAGCATTTCTTAAATGAATCATATTAAAGTAAGAAAAACTTGAAAACTTCATTGAACACAGGTTAATCTTGCTTTGATGATTTAAAGTTCCTTTAGGAACTTGGGGTATTTCCAGGAACACTAAGAAAATCAATTACCATTGAATGGTACTATAAATTTTATTTATTTAAGTTTTCTGGGGTTTTAGACATAATAAATGGGGTCGTACTATAAATAGGACTAGATGCTCATGCACACAGACCCATTGAATCTAAAACATCTCATGGAAAAGTGCAGACACTTTTTTGATGCAAATGGTGCTAGTTCTAAGTGGGGGAGGGGTCTAGTGTCAGACCTGCTGCAAAGGTTATGCAGAGTGAAATGGACAACAGTTGTACCAGAGCAAAGGAATCTGAATCTGAGTGAAGGGTAAAGGTCAGAGTTGAAAGAATCGATTGGCAAAAACTATAGAATGGCAGTCTTCCACAGATACAGTTCAGTTGGGTGTTTGTGTGTGTGTATGTATGTATGTATGTTTGTGTGTACACATGTGTCTGTACGTCCTTGCACTTTCTCTTTCTCTCTCTGTCCTCATCCTATCCCAACTCAATTTGATTTTCTCTATGCAGGTGAGAAGATTAGTCTGAAGCCTCACCACTCTCTAGTGTCCAACTTTGATTTGCTTTTTGTCATATAGAAAGAACTGACTCCCTCTCCAAATTATTCCTTAGAGTAGTAAGACTCACCCTACAAAGCATGGAAGTTTCTCTGAAATACCTAATTTTTGAATACATATTTTTTTTATTATTTTTATTATTTTTTTAATAGAGGCATGCTTATTTATTTATTTATTTGTTTGTTTGTTTTTGTTTATACAAGCACTGGGTACAGTCAGAAGCACGGGAGGGTGAGAGAATTCACCAGAGCCAGAGCGGGGAGCAGAGCAGGCAGAAGGACCGAAGTACACTGCTGAGGGGAGCAGCGGGCGGCAGGAGAGGTCTGCGCGCCATGTGGGACCCTCCTCCGGTGGCCGGGGAGCAGCCGGGGGATCGAACCGGCGCCGCAGACGCTGCAGGCAGCTTCGCAACCCAGCGCTCAACTGCTGCGCCACCGGGGAGGCCCATGAATACATATTTAAGCAAACCTTTTGGGGGTTTTTGGGTCCAAAATCTGATGTCTGGACCATGTGATGCTAACTGCTTTTCATACTTTTCACTGAACGATACACGTGGCAATTTATTAGTACTCCACAAAGTTCCTGAGTCCAGAGAAGTATAAAATTGGTCCATCTTATCAACTGTCATTAAAGACATAAATAACTAGAAAGGGAGCTGGCCATAGTGAAGATAAACACATAAACATTGATACCATTTGTGACATAAAGGATGTTTATAGAGTTTGAGTGAAATACTTCATGAAATACATGAGTATAAAGGCAGTCTTTTAAAATCATGTTATATGATTTAAATGTGCACGTGTAACAGAATTAATAACTTTAATTTTGTCAAGTAGATGGTCATTTTCATATACATACATATATACACACATATACAATAGTCACATAATCTCTCTCTCTCTCTCTCTCTCTCTTAACTGAAGAGAGAAAAAGAGACTATATTCCAGTTAACTCAAAATAAATTATCAATGCAACAATGGGGTCTTGTGTTATATTTTGGTTACTTACTACTTCCTCTGGAGACTTGCCTAGGTGCCTAGCTGCCTCCTCCTAGCCTACTATATCCCCTCACCACTTCCCATCCTGGCAGGACCCACATGCAACCCCTGCCTGCCATGCCAGCTCTCTGGCCACCTCTCACACCAGATTCCTGTCTGTTTTCTAATTATCCTGCCAGGTCTTTGTCTAGTTCCTCATTCGGATGGTCTGCTTCCTCCCTGTATGTGCTTTCATAGCACCATTGTTCTTCCTTCATAATATGGTCAGTTTTGTTGCAGTGCAACATACACATTTTTAAAAGTCAAATTGCTGTGTAAAATGGCACAATAAAAGCCACAGGGCTTATGGGAAAGGGGATTAGGCCACAGCATTCAGATCTTCCCTGTAACACATTAAGAAAGAAACCAGAAGCTAATACAAATTTTACACATGAAGAAACGTGAAAAGATGTCAACAAATATGCTATTTCATCTTTAAAAATGATGCAAAGTTTTCTCTTGAAAATGGTCTTTGGAAAAGCTGCTGCTTGTGAGTTATGAAGTGATGGAAGGAGGTTGTCTGGAATCCTTCAGAGAGTTGTACCCGAGGTAAACTGAGGTCACTGGAAGAGTTTTGTGCTTGCGTTTCATTTATTTACTCCCACTTGGCTCTGTTCAACTGGGTGCAGATTTTTGCATGTTCATCTAATATTTCTTGAGAATGAATTTGCTGCATAAGCAAACACAAAATCACGTTATGCTCAAATTGTTCCCTAATATATCAATTTCATGATTTCAAAACAAATGTCGTAGCAGAACTGGCTGCACACTGTTGAAAACTTCCACTTATTTGCATGATTTTCCATGAATGCCCATATTCTGCATGAGACTAGACACTGTGAGAGCAGGGTCCTGTTTGCATGTGCTCTTCTCTGTAGCTTCCTCATCTAGCACATGGCCTGCTTGGTGGGAGGCACTTGGCAAATGAATGAATGAAGCTTTTTGTCCATTTTCCTCTCGTTTTCTATTTTCTCATGACCCTGCTACTCCTTTTTTATACCCTATCAATGAAAGGTTTATAGCTGATGATAGCCTTATATGTTTTTCTATCTAGAGAGCAAAATCTTGGGATAGTTTCTTCATTAATTATTCATATCACTCCTGTATCAGGCAGAACTGAGCTAGGAAAACAGAACTCATGCCAAGTTATTCAGTGGAGAGGATTTCAGATGGTTACTGAAATTACTGAGTAGTTAGTTACTGAGTGGTAAGTAACCGCTCATTTAAAGGTATTTTTGAGAGCTAAAAAATAACCTAAGTGTCTATTGATGAATGAGTGAAGAAATTGCCATGCACATAACACATACTCAAACTGAAATATTATTCAGCCTCTAAAAAAGAGGTTTTGTCATGCAACAACATGGTTGAACCTTGAAGATACACTCAATGGAGTAAGACAGAAAAGGAGAATAAAGCACTGCACAATCTCATATAGGTGGGAACTAAAACAGTCAATTACACAGGAGCAATAGTTGGAAGGATGGTTACCAAGAGCCAAGCAGTCAGAGAGATGTTGGTCAGAGCCTACAAAGTTGCAGTTATGTTAGATGAATAAGTTTAGAGATCTGTTGTCTTGCTGATAACTACAGCTAATAATTGTGTATTAGACAATGGAAATTGGATAAGCAAATTTATTTTGGGTCCCCTCATCATGCATGAACACACAAATGGTGACTCTGAGGGGACGCTATGTTAATTAGCCTGACTATAGTAATCATTTAACTAAATATGCATATAATGCTACACACATCTATATATATATATATAAAATCATGTTGCACACCTCACATGTATACAATTTTTATTTAAGAATAAAGTAAATGGGATGGTGAGACAATTCAAAGCTTGGCTGCAGCAGGAAGAAGCTGCCAATCATAGGACTGGTGAACCATTAAATCGTGGTCTTAGCAGAGCCAGGGGCAGAGTTATCTAGAGACCTCTGAAACCACAAAGGGGTCACGCCCTTTGATAAAAATGTTGCCCTGAGGAGGGAAATAAGAAGGAGGGGGCAGGCTCGCTTTTAAATGATCTTAAAAATGCCTACTTTAGCTTGTCCTTCCACCCCAATCTCTCCTCCCAGTGCTTCCACTTGTAAGAACTTAACCATTGGCCAGGGAGTGTGGGAATGTCATTTGTGGGCATCAGTTCCCTGTACCACAGAACTGAGTAGAGGTAAGGAAGGGAGCAGTGATTGGGGTGACCTCACTGTTTCACTTTCTTCTTTCAACAAATAAATCGTTCCCTGGTATCACATTGCCTTATGGATCACCACATGAAAGTCTGCTTCATCAATTTGGTAAGAGAGATGTATAGCAGTTAGATTTCTAATGAGTTTCCTTGTGAAAACGTAATGGTTAATGGATTGTGTGTATTAAGAGTGTCAAGTGGATGCCAGATAGATCCAGTAGGCCAGACGTGTGTGTCATGATGAAACTTTTTTCCTGGTGACTCATAATGCAAAAGATTTTTTAAAAATTGAGCTCTGTCTTGAGCTTCAAGTCACAGCAGCAATGCAGTTCTTCTCACCTTTACCCTGTCTTATTTTCCTCATACTTTATAGGCAATATTGTCTTCCAGAAATTATATTTCCAGCTGAATATTAAAGTATTCTCCAGGGCAAAACAAAAGTAATCAAAATGGAGCTTTTACAAATAACGATTTTGAGCACAGATTCTCCCGGAGACTGAGATCATTCTTTCTATTTGGGCTGCTTTTTTATTTGGTTCCTTCTTTGTATCATTTAGCACAACAATGCTATATACTGCAGAAATGGCTAGGCAGAGATTGTGTGTGTATGTGTGTGTGCATGCGTGTGTGTGCGTACGCTTGTGAGCACAAGATCAGTGGAAGGAGTACTTATTTTGTAGACTCTATTCTGTTTTTGTAAAATGTATGAAAGAAATTTAAAATGTACAAATAAGAGCTTTTCAGAGTTACTCACCAATTTCTTTTACACGGAGGATTATCATCTTTATTATTAAAATAGAAAATACAATTTAATTTTAATAAATGTATATTAAACTAAACAATTTTGGGGTTTTTTTTTGTATATGTTCTACAGTTCTACTTCAGAACTAACATTTAGTTGCTAATCTCAATGGTATTATATACAAGGTGCTTTTTTTCTTAGTCTCTAAAATTGTTATCATGATAAAATATTTGTTAGCCTTTTCTCTGGTAGGTGCATTGTGAAGTGCAACTTACAAGGCATGTTATACTGACATCCACTGGTTCTATAAATGGGGATAAATTATACTGGCTATAGTATTTTAAAGCATACTGAAGCGTGTATATAAGTGAATGTCTTAATTTTTCTCTTGTGTGGCTATCTCTATTTTCAGAAAGTCTTTCAACCGAATGGCAGAGTTGTCGGTTAACTCTATCGTGTCTTTATTTTTTCATTCAATTACGGATATTCCTCCTGCCTTTCTGCCACAGATAGCACCTTTTGTGGGAGAGATTTCTTGCCTTAGGGGGTCTGCTGTGGTATGAGCTGGCATCTCCTGAGATGTAAAATCTTTGCTCATCTTTGGGAATTTCCAGCCTTTTTCAAATTGGCCTCTACAGAACATTCTACTTGCCACCTGCTTCGTAGGCCCATCCTGCCTTCTGTCCAGCATCCTCTGTCACTGCAGTGGTGCCCTTCAGGCCTGCAGTCTGGTCCTGTGCTGCTTTGCCTCTCTTGGTTATGGGAGTCACGTTTACCTGCTCACCCTGCTTCTTCAGAGAACTTGCGAGGTACGTTAGCATCCCTGCCTAGCCCTTTGCTGCCATCACTACTGGGAGTTGTGGGCCATGGTAGCATGGGGACAGTGAATGTAGGGTGTGGGGAAACTTACTATTTCCCATGATCCCAGAATGAAAGAAGGACATGAAGGCCTCCCTGGTGACCTAAGAGTTAAGTCTCAGTGAAATTACCACTGTGGGCCTGAGTTCCATCCCAGGCCATGGAGCTGACCCACATAAAGAGCAGCAGACCTCTCTTGTCTTGCCGCTGCTCCCCTTAGCAGTGTATTTCAGCAAATCTGCCTGTTCTGCTCTCTACTTTGTGTCCCCCCCCGCCCCCATTTCTGGCTTGTACTCTAATTTTTCTAGGCAAAAAAAAAAAAAAAAAAAAAAAAAGGAAGGACTCTGAAGGTGAAGGATAGGGTGTGTGATTGTTCCACCCTCCCCCCTTTCTTGGAAGGCCAAACTGTATCCAACTCTTATATTTTCTTTTAAATGTTTCTTTCCAAACACACGTACCCCCATCCGCTGCCACTGTTCCATTTTTAAGCCTGTACGTCAAGAATTTGGAATTTCTGTTTTCTGATTCTCTTGTTAGCAATCAGAAATTTGGTACAGATTTTTGGGGCCAGGGACAAATGCAGGAAGTCAGGAAATGCAGTAAAATTGGTGGGGGGCACCCCAGATAATATCCAGGGTATTTTCTTAAATCACACTGTCTAACTCTCACCTGTAAAAGAGATTCAGTTACCAGCATGTATGGTTATAAAGAGTAAATGTGATGAATTAGGTCAAGTGCCAAGCCCAGAGACCCATCCAAAAATATTGATCCTTTCCTATTCATTTCCCCCTTCCCTCATAGTTTAGAGACAGCAAAAGATTTACCTGAAGTAGATACACAAGGATAAATAAAATTAGAAAATCAATTCAAGGCTATAATTCAAAGTGTTACTCATAGAACTATGTTGAAATAAAGTCTCAAAGAACAGTCTTGCACAGGAACAGCAAGTGTGTTATAGAAAATTAGACAATACTGATAAACAAGTCACCGTATTGCAATAGGCAGAGATTGTTACTTTAATATTGTAGTGGCTATTCATGTTGAGCTCTCTCTCTCTTTCTCTGTATAGATACATATGTAGCATACATACATTTTGAAATTAATTTTCATCTCACTTAGAAACAAAGAATGTTCCAATTTCCCCAGTTGTCACCAAAATGTGTTCCACGGCTGTTTATCCTAATCACCACTCAGTAATACGTCTGCTTATTATATTCCTTACAATTCTTTTTAATATGTTTGGCTTGTTGAACAGCCCTGTCCAGTAGTCCTGGGAAGTGTCTTATCCCCTGGGCCTGTCAAGTTGCTTCTTCAAGGTATTGCTTAGCTTGCTCCTCTGTTCTTTTTTGTTGTTGTTGTTGTTGTTAACTGGATATTTTGTCTAAAATGTTTATCAGTTTTTCTTAACTTTGTTTTACTGGATGATGCTTCAGATTGCATCCTATATGGAGACTGATAATCTCAGTGATGTTTATACTAATGACTGGCTCAGAGTGATGACTATCAGATACTACCACTGAGCAATTGTATTTTCTCGTCTGTCTTGTAAGTGATGTATATAGGGTTATTTTGGCTCTATGAATGTCTGATTACTCATCACTCTTTCCTTTATAGTTTTAGCATCAAATATTTTGAGTAAAAGTATTTTGAATCAAAAGAAATGGGTAGGTATGTTACTGGACAGGAGATTACTATGGCTAATTTTTAAAAAAGGGTCTATATCAGCTTTTTCCTTTTCATGTTAAGGAGTAGGTAAGATCATGCTAGTTTTTGGATGGCACATATCTTGGTGGCCAAAGATACACAGAATGCTCAGAAATCTAGAATTAAGCCTAAAATTCAGAAGAAAGGATAGGGTGATTAACAAAGGGTGATTCGGGTGATTCTGAGTTTGTGTCTAAGATTAGTGCAAGGGATGGTTAAATTTCAGAAAGTGATATGTTCCTTATCCAATGTTCCTTGAAAAGTTTAAAATAATCTGTAAAACGCATCCTAAGATGCATCAAAATAAATTGAAGTTGGATGACTTTTTTTTCAAGGAAAGTCTTGAGTTGGGTTACTTTCCCCTTATATCTGTATGGAGTACTTTCAATTAAGTACCAGAATTTTATGAGTTCTGACAATTTCTTCATAAACTCTTTCTTTTCAGCTCTCCAGATATAATTTATTCTTTTCTGTTTGCAAAGAGTACATTACCCTGTGCTCTGCCATAGTAACTAATTCTAAGGTTGCTGGAAGGATTAGATAGTATTGGTTTCTTTTATTTTTTTTAAGATTTAGTTATTTATGCATACAAGAGATGGGTATAGACCAGAGGTGCGCGGGGTGGGCAGCGTGAGAGGATTCACCAGAGACAGAGTGGGGAGCAGAACAGGCAGATGGACTGAAATACTGCTGAGGGGAGCAGCAGGTAAAACAGGAGAGGTCTGCTGCACCACGTGGGTCACCTCCCTCCCTGGCCAGGGATCAAACTCATGTTGCAGTAGCTGCGGATTGCTTCATAGTGCTGGCACTTAACCCCTTGCGCCATCTGGAAGGCCCCAGTATTGGATTCTTAAAGTGTTTCAAGGTTTAGATTTTAGAAATATGCTACTTTTCTAACATATGCCTAGAATGGAAATTTCGAGAATGAACAAACTTGGCTGGTCTGTTTGTTCCCTTGTATGATAATGCTCAAAATCTCTTGGGGAGTTGGAAAGGAATCTGAAGTTTTCTTTGGGAAATATAAAGATTATAAGGTCTATTTAAGTTAAAAGTTATGGTAGGTTGTCTTATTGTATTATTACCTTATTATCATTTGTATTTTTAGGAACAGATGCTGTTCCTTTTCCAGGTGCCTCATGTACATAACTCATGTGGCATGCCTTGGCCAATGTAACGTAAGAGGAAATTATGTGTGCTCTTTCTTGGAAGCAGTTCTGGGAACCATTATGAAGTTCTACCAATACTCTTTTCTCTCTGTGCCCCCAAACTGGCCTGTCCCAGGTAGAGGCTGCTCTTTGAAACTGGCTCTTAGATCTGTGGTAAATGTATGCTTTATTTGAGAAATGAAGCTTTTGTGTGGTTGAAAGTCACTATAGTTTTGGTTTATTATTGCAGCATAACTTAGCTTAAACTGACTGATAAGGGCAACTATGAGACCCATGAATATACAGGGTTGTGCCAATGCTAACTAGAGGGTAAGGCTGAGGAAATTTAAAGGCAGTGATCTGCTTTGCATCGTTGATGTGAGGCATCTGGATTTTTTTTTTTCAATTTAGTGATTCAATGAGTTAAGTTACCAAACTGGAATGGGGGTAATGTGCCCATTGGGAGACACTTTAAATCACTACTGTCATGTCTAGCACTACATATCACAACTGATTGCTAGAATGAGAAAGAACTTTCTCTGATTGGACCATGATTCTGCTTTGAGGTGAGCACTGATGATCTATTGGAAAAATTAACTGATAGTGATCTGGGACTTTTAAATTATTTTTCTTGCAGATACACTATTTGAGATAGTTATTTGAATCACAGTGTCACATTGTGAAATAACACAATCTGTTGCTTTTATAATCACACAAATTAATTTTCAACTGAAGTATAAATGTCAGCTGATGTATGTCATTCTTGGCTTAGGGAGAAAAAATTCCTTTATACTTGATTTTTTTTTCCTTTAGAGAAAACATGCTCTGAATGACTGCAAGAGCTATGAATTAAGAGGAAAAACCATTCTCTCTTCAATTCAAATTAATTTCTCAGAAATGAAGCAGGATGAATACTCCTGCTGGAGTGTGTGCCTTAATTACAAACCTCAGGGATCTTAAGTTTTATAGCTCTGTTTAAGCATCCAGACCTGTGCAGCATGCCTTACGTTAGCCAAGTTACCTACTAGGTGTTTATAAATCATCATTTTGTTGAAGAAGAGCTACATAAAAATTAAGAATTACAGACACATCACTTCCACCTCACCTGGTTGAGTGAAGTTGATTTTTGAAAGGATGTTTTCAGTAGATAATTTTGTAACATATTGGAAGTTTCCAGATACAGGTAATTCAGGCAATCAAGAAACAGAGATGATGGCCTATAATTCAAAATTGAAATTTAGCCTTTAGATTAACTTCATATGTAAGCCTCTTATTGGAAGGTATGTATTTAGTCAATAAAATGACCTCTAAATTTGCATATTCAGTACAAAGTTAAGATCTTGGAGATGTAGGGATGTGTAAAATCACTATTTAAAGGGATATTATTGCCAAGATTTAATAATTAAAATTATATGCAATTTGACTTTTAAAGGTTTTATATTTTTTAAATTGCTTCCAGTTCATTTCTTTATATACTTCAGTCCTCAGCAAAAAGTAATCTTTTTAACGTAAAAAAAGTGAATACAAATTTCCCAATTACGAGAATTTAATTGTCACAGATGTATTCACTCAATCTGTGACAGGGCAGGGAGGGGGCACCCCAGACCCCACAAACCTGCCTGCTCTAAATAGGTTCTGCCATCAGCCGCACCAAGAGAAAACAAATGAGAGTTTAGTGGGAAGGGACTTTAATACAATTAGTAAACAATACAGGAAAGGCAAAGAATATAGTTTCTAAATCAAGCACCCAAAGTTACCTGTCCCCTCGTGGGTAGAATCCACCCAAACAGGATAGGCCCATAGCAAGGCCCGAAAGCCTGCCCCAAGTCTAAAGCATCTTCCAGTGGGGACCCACAGAAAAGGATCAGAAACAACCAGACAAGTCTGGGAGGAAAAGAGCAAAATCATAATCAAGACAAAAACTGCCATTGTCACCTCCCCACGGCTCTCACCCAAATCTGTATCACCCAGTCCATGACCAAAAGGCAAGTGCAGTTTCTTCATGTGTCTCTCTGTACCATGTGCCTCCTCCAGGTCTCCTTCTGGCTCTCCTTCTGCTTCCTTTCTCAGTCTCCTCT
Organism: Talpa europaea; assembly: GCF_964194135.1. NCBI lineage: Eukaryota > Metazoa > Chordata > Mammalia > Eulipotyphla > Talpidae > Talpa > Talpa europaea. The sequence goes on from NC_140073.1 coordinate 81,112,165, forward strand.
GCAGCTTCTTCTCTCTCTGCTCAGCTCTACCCTCCTTTGGGTGGGTGGGGCAGGAAACCTGAAACCTCCCCTTTTTCTGGGGACCACCCTGTTACAAGTCCAGAAACTGTTAGTCTTCATTTGAGCTATCATTCAGTTTATTTTACTAAATTCCTGTGTGTTGGTCACTATGCTAAACTAGAGACATAAAGATTAAGAAATTTGCTCCCTACCCTCAAGAGATTTACAAACCAATAAGTATCTAAATAATAACAGTGCACAGCTTGATATAAGACATACTGGGACTATTATAGAGGCAAGAATAACTCATTTTCTTTGGGGAGAGATGAATAGCACATTCTGAGCACTCATGTTCCTTTGAAAATTGATTTCTGTATCTAAACAACAGTAAAGCAACAAGGGACATTATACAAACTATGACTAGGGGATAGCTTAGAGAATGAGGCATATGTAATTTAATTCTCATTTCTTACAGTATGTGACATTGTATGAGCAAAGAATCCTTCAGTTTCAAGTGACAGACAGAACAGATCCCTACACAGAGGTGTCTTGTCTTGTCCTCTTTGATTTCCCAGCATATCTAGGGATGATTCATGGCCTGGGGAAGGCAGGACCGTGGTTCCAAGATCTGAGCTTATCCTACCTGTCTGACTTTCTGTCACCTCTTAGTTCTCTCTCTCTCTCTCTCTCTCTCTCTCTCTCTCTCTCTGTGTGTGTGTGTGTGTATATGAGATACATTTCATTTGCCCTGAGATTTTTTTAAACTCAAGATCTCCCCTACCCCACTATTTATGTCTCCTCACAGATTAAAACAAAACAAAACAAAATAAAAAACACTGATTGAACAGGGATAAATGGGAATACAGGGTTATCTGGAGGAAAATTAAGCCCACTTACTATCTCAAAATATAATATCTGACCCCTTTTATTGAACTAGATGTTATAGTATCCATATTTTAATTATATAACAAATCATATTTCTTCATCAAAATTAAAAAGTCCTGACTTCCTTATGAGGCTTTTATCAATATTTTATGCCATAGTCATCTCCACTTTTATTCCAAATTTCTATACCTTTTGTGATTCTGTAAGTAATAAAGCTTTAAATTATACATTGCCATGTGTCTTGTTTCCTAATGTGTGTGTTAAAACATTTTCTCCCTAAATAGATGAAAGTCCTTGGAGAGTTCATGGGCTGTAATTTTCATTATTTCCTCTATAGTAACTAGCATTGTTCCTAGAAAAAATGCTATTCAAGCCTTCTAAGTTTCCTCTGGATAATGGCGTTTAGCTATATTTAAATTTATCTGCACATTTTCCAAAAAAAAAAATACAGATCAGCAAAGGGAACAAATAAAACTATAGCATAACTAATAGACCTAGTGCATTACAAACGTCAAATAACATCTAATTAGATCAACACCCTTGTCCAGCCCAGGGAAATCAGTGAAGAGGAGGAAGTAGGAGGGTCCACGGAAAAAGAAATTCACTGGTTAAGGAGAAATGGCCACTTAGATTGGAAGCTTTAGAAGGAGGGCTAAGACTGGTGAGATCATAGTATTGGCTACTGGGGAATTAAAAGGAAATAAAGTGAATATTTCTGAGAACTAACATGGCTGTCTCAGGAAAGCATTTACATTTAATGGAGAAGGTGGTGATTTACCCTGGAGGCATCCCCTGGAGACTTGGTAACACTGAGAAAGAAAGAAGAGAGAAAGATTAAGGATTCTTTGGAAACAAAACCACAAAATCAGATACAGCAAGGCATCGTTTTGCAACCATCTCAATTCATTTGTTTTATTTTAACTGCTTTAAAATAGCAAGTTTCTTCTTTTTCAACAATAAATTTAACAATTTTATTGAGGTGCAGTTCACATACCATACAATTGAAACTTTTCATGTGTACAATTCAGTGGTTTTTAGTGTATTTACGGAGTTGTGCAACTATCACTATAATAAGTTTTAGAACATTTTCGTTACCCTAAAAATAACTTCGTTCTCTAATAGTCGCTTCCTAGTTTCTCTTGACTTCTCCTCCACCTCCCCTATGCCAGCCCTTGGAAATCCTAATCTATATTCCTTCTCCATTAGACTTTCCTACTCTGGAAATTTCACATAAATATGATCATATAGCATGTGATCCATTGTAACCAGTTTCTTTCACTTTAAGACTAATTTTCAAGCTTTATCCATCCATGTTCATCAGTATTTAGTAGCATTCATTTCTTTTTATTTTCTAATAATATCCCGTTGTGTAGATATTCAACGTTTTGTCAGTTCATGGACATTTAGTTGTTTTTGCATTTTGACTTACGAGTACTTTGTAGAGAAGTCATTGCCTCCTGTTTTCATTTTTCTTGACTATACTTAGGAGTGGAATTTCAGGATCATAGTGTAACTATGATGAACTGCCAAGCTAATTTCTAAAACACTGTTTTATATTCCCTCAGCAGTGCATCAGGTTTTAATTTTCTTACATCCTTGTCAACCTTTGTTATTATCTATCCTTTTGATCCTCGTGGGTATGAAGTTGTGTCTCATTGTGTTTTGGATTTGTATTTTCTTCGTGGCTAAGGATGCTGAGTATCTTTTCATGGCCTCATCTAGGGTTCAAACATTTCCATCATCCCTCAGAATTTCTTCTGCAAGGGAACTTTAACTACATATTTCTAAATGAAAGAAGCCACGGGGTAAAGGCAATATACTGTGTGATCACAACCCTATGACAATCTGGGAGAGGTAAAACTGTGAAGATGATGCAAAGATAAGTGGTTGCCAGGAGTCAGGGGTGGGGAGAGGAATAGACAGAGCACTGATGATTTTTTTTTTTAAGATTTATTTATTTATATAAGCACTGGGAACAGTCAGAAGCACGGGAGGGTGAGAGGATTCACCAGAGCCAGAGCGGGGAACAGAGCAGGCAGACTGACTGAAATACACTGCTGAGGGGAGCAGCGGGCGGCAGGAGAGGTCTGCACACCATGTGGGAGCCTCGCTGGCAGCCGGGGATCCAACCGGCAATGCAGAGGCTGCGGGCAGCTTTGCAGCCCAGCACTCAACTGCTGCGCCACCAGGGGAGGCCCAGGGCACTGATGATTTTTAAGGCAGTCACACAGTATTCTGTGTGATACTATCATGGGTGATATAGATATTGTCATACTTATCTCAAACCCATAGGGTGTACAACATAAAGAGTGTACTCTAAAGCTATGGGCTTTGGGTGATAGAGATGTCATTGTGGTTTCATCCATTATTACAAATGCAACTCTCTGGTTCAGGTTTTTTATTGTATGAGAGGCTGTGTACATGGAGGCAGAGGGAATATGGGAAATTTGTGTACTTTTCTTTAAAATTTGCTGTACAGTAAAATTTCTCTAAGAGATGAAGTCTATTTTTAAAGAAAGGTTTTCCTCTGTTTATTTTTAATAACTCCCATTCCAAATCTAATCTCTGATCTTCTTTCTCTATATATAGATATACAAAATACTTATGGAATTGTATAAAAATGGGATTGAACCAACATATTTTGTGTCTGGATTCTTAACAGGATGCAGTTAAAATTCTTTTATGTTGTTACATGTATAAGTACTATAATTAATTCCTTTTTTATTGCTGCATAGTATTTTATTATATATTTTGCTTATTCTTGTACCTTTTGAAAGCCATTTAGATTGTTTCTAGCTTTTGGTTATTATGCATATAGGTGCCAGTGACATTTGGGTATAATGTCTTTTTTGTACGGTCATATATTTTCATTCCTTCAAGTAACATACAAGTGGAATTGCTATGCTGTATGTTAGTACATGCTTACATTTTAAGAAACTAATAAACTTATTATCAAAGAAGCAGTTTTACATTTTACATTCTTATTAGTAATATACGGAACTTACGGCTTTTCTGCCTCATTTTCAACACTGGGTAATGTCCATCATTTTGACAGTAATCATTTTTTTTATGTATGTGGTGGTATATTATTTGGGTTTTTATTTACATTATTTGACCACAAATGATGTTGAGCATCTTTTAATATGTTTGTTTTCCATTTGAATATATTTTCTTTGTGAAGTGTTTGTTCAAATCTTTGTTCCATTTTAAACACTGAGTTGTCTGTATTCTTATTTTTGATATACAAAGACTTATATATTTTGGATAGAAGCTGTTTATTTTACAAGTTTCTTAATCTCCCCACCCCCAGTGTGTGTTTATCTTTTCCTTTGCTTAACAGTGTCCTTTGAAGAGGAAATACAAAGTTTGATTTTTTTATTACTCTTTCTCTGTTGACTGACTTGAATAGTAAACCAGTCATACATTGTTGGAATAAAACTACTTGATCATGTTATATTATCTGTTTTATATTTTTGCTGCATTTAATTTGCTAAAATTTTATTTCAGAACTTTGTGTCTTTGTTCATGAGAGACAACAGCCTACAATTTCTTTTGTTATATCCTTCTTGTGTTTTCTCTTTTTGTTTTACTAAATACAAATAATAAATTTTGCAAGTATTCCCAAAGTAGCAAAATTTGACTACTGAATTCTACTTACATGTTTTCTTTTTCAATCATTTAGATCTTGTCTTATTTACTGTTTTACTTTATTCAGTTTCAATTTTTAGCCTTTTTAGAGACAGAAAACTTGTTTTTCTACCCTTAATCTTTTCTGATATATTCATGTAGCTAACCTCTGCCTCTAAGCACAGCTTGAGCTGCATTGCATAATATTTCTTTTTCGTTAAAAGTTCTTTATAATTTCCATTATTTCTATTTATAAGTGTATTACTCAATTTTCAAACAGTTGGTGAATTTTTCTATTTGCTTTTGTTTTTTTATGCTCGAATTAATTGCCTTGGGGCCAGTGTACATTATCTGTTTGTTTCATTTCCTTGGAATTTTTGCTTTTTAACCCAATGTATGATATACTTTGGCAATTTTTTTGTGGCAATATTTTGTATGTATTTGAAAAGAACATGTATTCTGGCATTGCTGGGCATTGTTCTGTATACTTTTCATTAGGTTTGTTCAGATCTTGTATACCCTTACTGATTTTTATACTATTCTTTCAGTTCTTTAGAGAAGATTGTTAAAATCCCCAATGATGAGAGTAAATTGTTTAATTCTATATATTTTTTGTTTTACCTCAGGTTTTAAAATTTAGGACTGCTCTGTCTTAAACTGTCATGTCTATATTTATGAAATACCCCCATTTATCTATAGAAACACTTATCAGTCTAATTTGTCTAGTTATAGTTATACTTGCTATCTTTGGTGTTTGTTGGATATATATTTTGCCATTCTTTGGCCTTCAATTTATCTATATATGTGTATTTGTAATATTTTTCTTTATTTTTTTTAATTTTATTTTTATATTCCCCATACATTTGCAACCCCCTTATTTTGATCACATTCCCTCCTTTCCCTGAACCCCCCCATAGTGTGTCTCTGGTTCATAGTTGTTTGTTGATTTTTATTTTTTCCTTCTTACAGTTATTCTTTTTTTGGTCCCTTATTTAGGTTTTCTAGATTACTGCTATGAGTGAGACCATACTGTGTTTTTATTTTTCTTTCTGGCTTATTTTGCTGAGCATGATCCCTTGCAGCTCCATCCATGTTGCTGCAAATTGCATGTGTTTATCTTTTTTGATTGCTGAGTAATATTCCATTATGTATATGTACCACATCTTCTTGATCCGGTCATCTATTTTTGGGCATTTGGGTTGTTTCCAAAGCTTAGCTATTGTAAATAGTGCTGCTATAAACATAGGGGTGCAGGTGCTCTTTGGAATTAATGTTTCTTTGTCCTTTGGGTAATTACCTAGGAGTGGAATTGCTGGATCATATGGAAGCTCTATCTTTAGTAGTTTGAGGACTCTTCACACAGCTTTCCATAGTGGTTGGACCAATTTGCACTCCCACCAGCAGTGCAGGAGAGTTCCTTTTTCTCCACATCCTTGCCAATATTTGTTGCTAGTTTTTTTAATATGTGCCATTCTCACTACTGTGAGATGGTATCTCATTGTAGTTTTGATTTGCATTTCCCTGACTGCAAGTGATTTTGAACATTTTTTCATATGCATGTTGGCCGTTTGTATTTCCTCTTTGGAGAAGTTTCTTTTTAGCTCTTCTGCCTATTTATAATGGGTATAATATTTCTTTAAAATCAATTATTTACTATTGCTGCTATAGCAAATTACCATAAACTTGTTGACTTAAAAAAGCACAGATTTATTTTCCTATATTTATTAAAGTTAGTAATCCAAAGTGGGTCTCACCCAATTAAAATTGAGGTTTTTGTCAGCATTGCTTTTCTGCTGGAGTCCCTAGGGGGAAATCCTTTCCTTTGACTTTTCCAGCTTTAAAGGGTATCCACCTTCCTTGACTCATGGTCACCATTTATCTCCAAGGTCAGAAATCACTGGTACAGTCTTTCTCGTGTTGTATCACTGTAGGGTAAAGAAAATGTCAGGCTTTTCTGCCCTTCTGCCATCAAGATAGATGATGGATTCTTATCCTGAATGCATGCCTGATGGCGGGCACCTGGAATAGGGTGTGGGCATAGGTAGATGGGATTCAGCTGAGCTAAGACTGTGCTTTTTAAGGGCGGCGTCATGGGGGGGACGCCAGCAGCCCCAGCCAGCAGCAGCAGAACCTGAAGGAGAAGCCGAAGCAGAAGCAGAGAACGCCAGAGAGCCCAGATAGAGTAAAGACTTGCTGGGGGCTGGGAGGCCTGCCAGCCTCCCAGCCCCCCAGCCAGCACCCCTGCCTGCCATATGCCTGGTGAACCCCAAATAAAAGACCTGCAAAACCACTGAGGACTCTGACTCCTCCTTTACCCGGTCTGCATGGGATCAGAAAATCTGCACTGTGTCCAGTCCTGCCCTTACAATTGGCGTAGTCGGCAGGATCCATGCAGACGGGTATTGGAGCCCTCCGAAGACCTGGAGGGACTAAGGAGAACAGACTTTGCCTGTGACGACGCTGGAGGCACCATGGAGGTACAGAAGGTGGATACGGTCCGGGAGCTGTGGGACAAGACCTCACATGGAGGAGATGCCCAAGAGGACCAGCCAATGACCCCTGAGGCAGCAGAATCATCGGTGAAAAGTGGACCACGATTCAGAGCTTGCCAGTGCTGATGCAGGGAGAGGCTAGCAGACTTGGACTGATGGACTGATGAACTTGGACTGACAATCCCGCCAGAAGGAGAAGGACCTTGCAGGTTGATATGTTTTGGGACCCTGGGGGTGGAACAGTTTTGTTTGTAAACCCCAGGAGATGGGAATCTGGGGGTGGCCAGTGGGTCTAGATGGCCAAAAGCAGCCTGTTATGCCCAGCAGCCAGGTGGAGGAGAAAAGTCAACTGAGAAGGCAAAAGCTGGTACTGATGCTAAGTTGAGAAGCCCTGAGTGGCTGTTAAGCAGCCTTAGTATGCTGAAGATCTGTGAGTCTCGTAAAATCACCTGTGGGTGATGCCCTGCTCATTCTTGAGTGAGGGTGAGGAGCTGAGGAACCTGTCCTTGGGGGATGGGTGGGGAACGTGGCTTGGGGTGGAGCCCAAGCCAAATGTAGAGTTTTGGTCTCCAACCCACGTGCTTGTGCAGTGGGTTGGCTTGAGTGCAGGGGTCTGCGAGTCGCATTGGTGGCCATGAAGGCCGAGTGTTGGAGCGACTGCAGACAGAAACCCTGAGGATTGGCGATTACCCCCAACAGAATAAAATTGCCAATCCCAGAGCTAGTGCATCCTGGGGGTGGATGCTGTGTGTGCCTTGTAGCCGAGACTACAGCCAGAGAAGGCCAGGAAGCCTGACGGCTCCTGGTGTGATATAGTAGATGTGATTTCCCCTTCCTCGTATGAGCAGTGCCTTCAGTAGCAGATTTGGTGGCTTATCTGCTGGTACCAATAATTGTCTTTTGCACTTGGTTGGGGCCCTGCCTGGACTTCTGTGTTCTGTTGTATTTTGTTGTGATGTATTTGCTTTTGTGGGCCATGGCTGCATTGTTTGTTTGATAAGAAAATTGTATATATATAGACTATATGGCAGAAAACCCTGAGGGGATGGACTGTAGGGTAAAGAAAATGTCAGGCTTTTCTGTCCTTCCGCCATCAGGATACATGATGGATCCTTGTCCTGAATGCATGCCTGATGGCGGGCACCTGGAATAGGGTGTGGGCATAGGTAGATGGGATTCAGCTGAGCTAAGACTGTGCTTTTTAAGGGCGGCGTCATGGGGGGGACGCCAGCAGCCCCAGCCAGCAGCAGCAGAACCTGAAGGAGAAGCCGAAGCAGAAGCAGAGAACGCCAGAGAGCCCAGATAGAGTAAAGACTTGCTGGGGGCTGGGAGGCCTGCCAGCCTCCCAGCCCCCCAGCCAGCACCCCTGCCTGCCATAGGCCTGGTGAACCCCAAATAAAAGACCTGCAAAACCACTGAGGACTCTGACTCCTCCTTTACCCGGTCTGCATGGGATCAGAAAATCTGCACTGTGTCCAGTCCTGCCCTTACAATCACATTGATATTAATTCTCCTGAATTCCCCTTACTTATCAAAACACTTGTGATTACATTGGAATTTAATTAAGGAAGTGAAAGAACAGTACGCTGAAAGCTAAGACATTGTTGAAAGAAATGGAGATGCAAAGAAATGCAAACATATGGCATTCTCAATGACTACAAGATACAACATTGTTAAAATGGTCATTTTACATAAAGCAAGCTATAGATTCAGTGCAATCCCTATCAAATTCCAATGACTTTCTTTATAGAAGTAGATCAAAAAGGTACCCAAAAAGACCCTCAATAGACAAAGCAATCCTCTGAAAAAAGAGCAAAAATGGAGTTATTATAGTCCCTGACTACAAATGCAAAGCTATAATAATCAAAACAGCATGGAATGAAACACATACACAGATCAGTGGAGCATAATTGAGAGCCCCAAAATAAACCCAAACATATAATGACAAACAATTTACAACATAGAACTCAAGTATGTACAATGGAGAAAAACAAAGTATCTTCACTAAAGGGTGTTGGGAAACCTTGACATCCACATGCAAAAGAATGAAACTAAACCACAGTCGTGTACCATACACAACAGTTAACCCAATGGATTAAAGACTTGGATTTAATTCTTGCAACCATAAGATACATAGAAGAAAACATGGACAGCAAGGTTTTAGCATTGGCCTTCCTGTTGTCTCTGTGTATTCTAACAGCAAGGGAAACAAACAAAAATAAACTAATGAAACATCAAACTAAAAATCTGCAGAATGAATGAAAGAAGCTATCATCAAAACAAAAAGACATCCTACTGACTGGGAAAAGATATTTGCAAATCACACAAGGGGTTAATATCCAAAGTACATAAAGAATATATACAACTTAACAACAAAAGAAATATTCCAACTAAACATTTGGCAGAGGATCTGAATAGACACTTCTTCAAAGAAGACATACAGATTGTCAACAGGTGTGTGAAAAGATAATCATTATCACTTATTACTAGGGAATTCAAAGCAGAACCACAATGAGATACCATCTCACACCTGGGAGAATGACTATTATCAAAAACTGTTAATAAGTCTCTGGAGAAAAAGGAACTGTCCTAAATTGTTGATGGAAATGTAAACTGGCACAGTCACTATGGACATATCATATGATCCAGCTATTCCACTTATGAGTATTTATTGAAGAATACAAAAACCCTATTCCAAAGAGGTATGTGTCCCTGTGTTCATTGCTGCATTCTTTTCAGTAGCCAGCATTTGGAAACAACCTACTTGGCCATCAGTGAATGAATGGCTAAAAAGATGTGGTACATATATATGCAATGGAATACTAATTCAATTGTTGGGGGGGGGGGAAGGTGAAATCTTGCTATTTGTAACAACTTAGGTGGACCTAGAAGGGATTTTGATTTGTGAAATATCAGCTGGGTAAAGACAAATTACTTAGATTTTACCCTTATGTGGAAGATAATAAATAAAACAAACCCTTGGAATAAGGGGAAAGTGGTAATTTTTGGAGGAGGAGGTTGCTGAGGATCTGGTAAAACAGGAAATGGAGGTTGTGGTGATAGAAACCAGAGTGTAGTGGTGATCATAATGTAGTATATACAGATGTTAAAATATAAATGCTGTGCACCTGAAACCCATATAATAATATAAACCAATATTACTTCTACAGAAAGTTTTTTAAAAAGAAAAAAAAAATTAAATCACATTTAAAAAAAAGAGTGAATTATAGGAGTTGGATACGTACTACCTGTAGGTGGTAGTAGAGAGTCATTAGTTATAAAATACAGTTTAAGAATTTTTTTAGTGATCAATTACTAATTTGTAAAATTGAAATATTTCCCAGCATTTTAACCTTTGTACTTTTAATCAATCTTTAAATTTCTTTAAAACCAGTATATTTAGGTTTGGAAAAAACTATGCAGTTACAGGTATGACATGAATTCATTAAAACTGAGATCATGCACTTGGTTTTTCTCCATAAGAGCTTCTATTTTAAGATACAGTAAAATTTAAATAGAAACTTTAAAATATAAACAGAAATTTCTCTGCTGCTATATTTGGTACTTTGATGAATAACCTCTACTTAAATTTTGGAAGAATATGGCAGAATCTAACATTGTCAGTTTACTGACCAAGACATAAAGTTACCATATTTGATGACATGTAAGAAAGGGAAGTGAAGACTCATTTGTTTTTGTCAAAAAGGAGAAAAAATAGTAATAAGACTGAAGTGTCTGGGACATTTTCTGCAGAAACCTATAATTTTATTCACTGGAGAGCTTTTAAAAACGAGAGTACTCCTGTATATCACTAACCTTCAGATACTGGGACAGTTTGTTGAGAGAGGGTGAGAAATTTTCTTTCTGGGAAATTATTCCAGTCTCCGTTGGTCAGTTTAGAAACTCATCACTCTTCTCCATTCCCAAGTCAAGGGAAAGATTTAGATGGCCACTTTCTCTAGCTATCTCAAGGCCATCAGCCACTTAAACAAACAAATTAATTACATAACCTCTCTGCATTTTGAATGGATGGACTTAAAAATAATGGAAGAGGCTATACGTCTTTCCAAAGCAACTCTATCAGCATACCCAGGCATTGGTCTAGTAAGTTCTCACTAGTGCAGATGATGCTTCAGAGTAAAGACCACGGAGTAGAGCTTGATTAAAACGGGCTTGTTCATGTGTGTGGAGGAATAGGCCATTGGATACACGTAAGCTTATTCTTGATCATTTTTGACACTGGTTAGATGGAAAGCAATATAATTCTGCACACATTTAATCATTTTTATTGAGTGTTCGCACTTCCATTTTTACAAATCTTTAGGTGTATATTTTATGGTTTACTTTTTCTTCTTCTCTCAGCCTTTTCATTTAAACAAGGCATTTAGCCTGATAACAAGTTGCTGGTTTCAAACATTAGTGCTTTGTTCTAAGGAAACTAGTATTTTCCAGCTACACTCTAGCATATGCAGGCAGCTTGGTTGTTATTGTTATTTTTGCATAATTGTCTCAAAGGGGTTGATGAGCTTTCTGCCTTGCCATGTGATATAGCTGAGTTTTGGAGATGATTATATATAAGACAGACAACATCCTTGCAAAAACTTGTATATAAGGTTATTTCCAGATAAATTAAAGGTCTGTAATTATTAAAATCCTAAAAGAAGAATCTAGAAAAGTAATGCATTCCATTAGGTCTGTTTTTTATCTCTTCCATGATGTCATGTATGACCACTTCCTACATGGAAATGTCATTTCTTGACCCCCTGTCTGAGACTCAATTATGCCTATTGGTGGACACACTACACTGAACCCTAAAATTATACCTTTATCCAAATCAGTTCTCTGAGCTTGATCATCTCCCCCCCCCTTTTTTAGAACAATAGGATTTAGGGGTGGATATCTCAAATCTTGCATGTTAGCAACCTCTGTTTTACACATTAAGATATGCCTGACTTTCTCTTGATCACGAATGAGGCTTGACTGGCTGCTAACCAGGTGGGAGCAGTTCCTTGAAATTTTTGTGTTTGGTTTCTTCACAATGTTGCAACGTTACAAGGATTGAGACTCCTATAGATGTGATTTCAAAGGGAATGGGTGTGATGGATAAGGAGTATATTAGTATTTAATGGGGTCACTGACAGCATTTTGTGTGGCATAGTTCTTTCTTGTACACCTGAGAGGAGAAAGCCTACATTCCACAAAATTGAACAATGATGTAAAAAATACATAAAGTAAAAAAATATTCTGCATAACCCTAAATGTTTAGCATTCTTGCCCCTTTTCCTACCACATAAATGGTAGTTTCTACCTCCAGTCAACCAAAAGTGTCTAGTACATTTCCAAAAGAACCTGTGCAGACAGTAGTAGTACAGATTGGGAACCAGTGCTGCAATAGCAAGGTTGCACCAAACCCAAAACAGCCACCTCCAAACTGGCCAGTAAACATTTTACTCTCTTGCAAAATCAACACTGACTAAGGTCACACTGACTGATTAAGCATTCTCTGTTGAACTTATGTAAAACAATAACCAGGGCCTCCCCTGGTGGCGCAGTGGTTGAGCGCTGGGCTGCCAAGCTGCCTGCAGCCACAGCAGCACTGGTTCGGTCCCGGCTGCCAGCGAGGGTCCCATATGGCGCACAGACCTCTCCTGCAGCGCCCGCTGCTCCTCTCAGCAGTTTATTTCATCAGTCTGCCTGTTCTGTTCCCTGCTCTGGCTCTGTGAATTCTCTCACCCTCCTGCGCTTCTGACTATACCCAGTGCTTGTATAAATAAATAATCTATAAAAAAATAATAACCATTTGCAATTTATTTAGCCAATTTCCTTTGAAAACTCAATTTTCCATTGGTCAAATAGACAATGGTAATAGGTAGTAGTGCTTTCTTCTCCACACATTTCCTACCTTCCTTTAGGCCTCACCCAAAGATTCACTTGCCAGTTTTTGGCGTCTTGCCCTACTAGACCTTCATTTGCTACTTTCAGTGTGAATATGTGTGTTTTTGTGTGGTTTGTCTGAAGTTTTGTTTTTTTTTTTTAAGATTTATTTATTTATACAAGCACTGGGTACCGTCAGAAGCGCGGGAGGGTGAGAGAATTCACCAGAGCCAGAGTGGGGAGCAGAGCAGGCAGAAGGACCGAAGTACACTGCTGAGGGGAGCAGTGGTCGGCAGGAGAGGTCTGTCGCGCCATGTGGGACCCTCACCTGTGGCCGGGGATCGAACTGGTGCTGCAGAGGCTGCAGGCAGCTTTGCAGCCCAGTGCTCAACCGCTGCGCCACCAGGGGAGGCCCTGTCTGAGGTTTTTTTTCAAGCTTACTATTGCCTTTCTTGATGAAGGAACTCCTTTTCCTATATATATTTACTAAACAAAAGCAATAGCCTCTAAACTTGCCTGTATATTAGTGATCAACCTTATCTCTTAAGTACAGCCAAAACATGGTTTGCTTTCAGATAGCAAGAAAGACATTGATCCTGGGATTGTACTCTTAGGTCATTGATGACCTATGAAAAGTCCAATTTATTATTGCAAAATACATTCTGAAAATGTTTTAGGAAATTGAAAAAAAGAATTTTTACACTTAAGTTTCACAAATGTTAGAATTTTTAAAATTTTTTTGAATAGTTGGAGTCATAAACAGAGCCTAGTCATTTTATTTTTCAGTGACAAAAAACAAATGAATCCCTTTTTTGTTCATCAATAATTTCTATGGATTGCTTTATTTTTAACAACCCAATTTCACCTTCAGAATTACTGACCTGTGTTCTAACGATGTCTATAATTTAATTCAGGTCAGTTCAGACATATTGTAAGTCATTACTTCCATTCCAGTCAATCAACATTTGCTGTTTCAGAGTTCAAATCACTTTAAAATTGCTAAGAGTGTTTGGCTGAACTTTTACACACCCACACCCCACCACCACAACCACCACCACCACTACTACTACTATCACAAACATAGATATACCAGTAAACTTTTATGTTTATATTATGGTTACTGTGGAATGCTTCTGGTTTAGTGTTACAGTGAAAGAAATACAGAATTTCCAGAGATTGGAATATTGACTTTCAGTGAGGTAAATTTAAATTTCTTTATCCTTACATACTTTATTTTTTAAGAGGCTTGTTACTATTTATATCTCTAGCTATAAAGGGTGTCACCAATGTTTTAGGTCCCAAGGTGGGGGATACTATGATTTTATTTCTTATTTTTTTCTAAGATTTATCTATGTACACAAGAACTGGGGTACAGGCCAGAGGTGGGAGGTGAGAGGATTCACCAGAGACAGAGTGGGAAACAGAACAGGTGGATCGACTGAAATACACTGCTGAGGGGAGACAGGAGAGGTCTGCTGTGTCATGTGGGTAGCTCCCTGGCTGGGGATTGAACTCGTGCTGCAGTGGCTGCGGATAGCTTCATAGGTTGTATCTTAAACCCTTGTGCCACCAGGGAGGCCCTGATTTTATTTCTGCTTCAATACAATGGATTTGATGAATCATTGTGCAAACAAAATCTTTGAAAATTACTTTAGAAAGTATTTGAAAGAAGCCTTTTGAAACAGAGTTTCTTTTGATATATGTGTCCACTCTTGGTGCACTAAAAAGTATTCTGATCAGTGGAGATGCTATAGACTTTTTTTTCACTTGACAAAACAATTTTAGGGCCTCCCTTGTGGTGCAAGGGGTTGAGACACAGCCTATGAAGCTATCTGAAGCCTCTGCAGCACAACTTCAATCCCTGGTCAGGGAGCTACCCACATGTCACAGCAGACCTTTCCTGACTTGCCCCCTGCTCCCCTCAGCAGTGTATTTTAGTCAGTCCTCCTGTTCTGCTCCCCACTCTGTCTCTGGTGAATTCTCTTACCCCCCTCAACTCTGGCCTGTACCCCAGTTCTTGTATGCATAAATAAATCTTAAAAAAAAGAAAAAGCAATTTTATATATCATGATTTATGAAAACTTTCTACATTATTTCACATATTAACTTAGATTGTTTGATATTCTATGTAGTATATCATTAAAAATATTTTGGGGGCCTCCCCGGTGGTGCAGCGGTTGATCGCTGGGCTGCAAAGCTGCCCGCAGCCTCTGCAGCGCCAGTTCTATCCTGGCTGCCAACGAGGGTCCTGCATGGCGCGCAGACCTCTCCTGCCGCCCGCTGCTCCCCTCAACAGTGTATTTCAGTCCTTCTGCCTGCTCTGCTTCCTGCTCTGGCTCTGGTGAATTCTCTCACCCTCCCGTGCTTCTGACTGTACCCAGTGCTTGTATAATAAATAAATAAATCTTTAAAAAATATTTTGTGAATTTCAGGCCACCAGAGCATTGTGCCATCACATTTCCCTCAATTTCAACTATTTTCACATTAACTTTTTTGTGACTTCCTCCTTCTTTGAAAGGTAGTTAAGGAGCACTGGCTCTTGGGTTAGATCTCCTAGATTTAAAATCAATCTCTTACATCATGGTTATTTTTACCTCTCTGTGAAAACAATAGTTGATTATTTTGTGGTATCTTCCCCACCAGGTAGGTTGTAATATAGCATGGCTTGTCACTGCCAAATCATAATAGAAAACTTAAATTTCTAATCAAGGGGACAATGGGTGTTTTCATCTCTTTAATTGCACAGGTAAGTGGATCTGTTTAAAGTAGCATATTGTTCACCTTGTATCAAACCTGCTGAAATTGTATGTTGGAAATAAAATGCTTGTATGATAAACTATATTTTTCATATAAAAGAAGATATGTCTAGGCTTCCGTAATTTTCTCATGTACTTAACATTTGGGATGATGTGTTAACTAAGACTCTGTGGGAGCTCTATGGAGTTCTATTTCTTTTTTTTTTTTTTAATAGAGGCATGTTTTCTTTGTTTGTTTGTTTGTTTGTTTTGTTTATACATGCACTGGGTACAGTCAGAAGCGCGGGAGGGCGAGAGAATTCACCAGAGCCAGAGCAAGGAGAAGAGCAGGCAGAAGGACCGAAGTACACTGCTGAGGGGAGCAGCGGGTGGCAGGAGAGGTCTGCGCGCCATGTGGGACCCTCCTCTGGTG
Organism: Talpa europaea; assembly: GCF_964194135.1. NCBI lineage: Eukaryota > Metazoa > Chordata > Mammalia > Eulipotyphla > Talpidae > Talpa > Talpa europaea. The sequence continues at coordinate 81,128,211 of NC_140073.1, forward strand.
GCCGGGGAGCAGCCGGGGATCGAACTGGCGCGGCAGAGGCCGCGGGCAGCTTCGCAACCCAGCGCTCAACCGCTGCGCCACCGGGGAGGCCCTATGGAGTTCTATTTCTAATTCCCCTCATCTTTTGTACACAATGTCCATTGTAGGAATGGTTCTAAGTCTTGATGATGATGTTTCTCTGCCTCCTAATATAATTTATTGCTTGGAAGTCTGAGTTGTTTACTTTGACAAGTCATATAACTTGTAGCACAATTGACCATGAGCTCTGGAGAAACAGGTGCACAAAAACTTTCAGAGCTAAAAGAAATCTTGAGCAATTTTTTTTAGTTCAGATTTCTCATTTGACACATAAGAATAAACCCCTAAAGTTCAATTTCCATTCTGTACACTTAATAGTATCCAGTATCATGTGAGGTTACATTGGGTGGATATATTTGAAATAGAACCCGTTTCAAGAAATAGGCATGGTGTGGCTAGTCTGGTGTGTCTCCAGCTTCTTAGAATGATTTATTTTGACCTCAGCCTTAGGTAGTTAAGGTGACCTCTTCAAATAAGGTTCAGATAGTTTGTTCTCCCCCCTTCTGCTCACCATGATAGTATTCTCTGGTTAGTGTCTATGTTGGGAGAAGAATGGTAGGGCAGCAAAGGAAGGTCCCATTAAAGAGGCTCTAACAAGTGAAGGAGGGCATTTGAAAGCCTGGAGGATAGTTTGAATAGTATTGCAATGCCATTGACAAAGCTGTGAGTGGAGTTGTGTCTGAGGGCCAGGGTATGATTGTGCAGCTTTGAATGGCTACAGCGAAAGCAGTAATTTTCGGCACATGCTGTGATCTGAAGGGCTAGAACTAAGAGGAGACTTCAGAGAAGGAAATGATAGTATCTTAAATCAGGGTATTATTTCATTCTGGTTGCATAATGTAGACACAGTGGTTAAACTTTATTGTAGAGAAATGGCTTATGCATATTTAGTGAGCTGCTTGCATTGAAATGAGTGGCTGTTACAAACACATAAATGCATATGTGGTTTCCGAACAGTTAATAATTGTTTAATAAGCAATTCCTTGTAAACCTCCCTGAGTCATTGTAACTTGGGTAGAGATGGATTATTCTTCCCCATTATTAGAGACAGAATAAGAAATAGCGAGTAATGAGGAAAGCACTTTAAATATAAGGGGGAAGGCTAATGGGGTAGACTGCCAATTACCATCATGAGAGATTTTCAAAACTGAGAGAAATGTACCATGTGGGAAAGGAAGTGAGACTAGCCAGAGGCAATATAATCCCATGCATCCTGGGAGAATTAACTTCCTTTCATATCCAAGTAGATTTTAGCAATATATGTACGGTGAAGGCAAAGGGGAAAGCTATGCCAGGGAGAGGGTGCCAGAATAATGTGGCTCAAGTGCTGACTTTCTTGGTAACAGGAGCAGTGAATGTAGTTTCTCTTGCTGTTTTGCAAATGTACAGGGCAGGAGAAAAGTCCTCTTGACCTCAGGTTAACAAAATATTGTTACAAAATATTCCACAAATGCACTGGGTTGTTGGCGGAAATCGTAGGCTAGGAGTTGCGCTCTTTTTGGACTGGTGGCTAAACGGACTTAATTTAGGATTGCTTAATTTAGGATTGCAGTTGCTTTAAGATGACCCAGTGTGTGGTCCTTCAAGAACCCCTCCATGTATGCTGTTGACTGTAATGCCTTTAAAATTATTATGACTTAAGTTTATATATACATGTGTTTGATCCCCGCTTTGGTAACCAAGAGTAGGCAAAGCCCACTATGACTTGTCTACAATGAAATATTAAGCAGCCAGCTAAATATTTAATTGACTTGCTGAATTGAAAGAGTGGTTTAGAAATGTGAGACCTTCCTCCTCACTTAGGGGGACACTTGCTGTATAGCCATATAAATTATTAATACCATTATTATTATCTAGGGCTTTATTATCACCTAATGATGGGTATGCTAGGAAACATTTCTCCTGCACCTAATAGCTAATATTGAGCAGATTTAATGTTATTATTTTCCAGAGAGTAAATCTAAGCTAATAACTATGACCCCTGGTTCGGATTAGGAAAAAGATGCTTATCTATTAAAAAAAATTTGATCAACTATCCAGCAACATCTTCCATATTATGACTTCTTACTTCATGGATTTAGATATATCATATATCAAATCATATTTCCTAAATATAATTGTATACATAAAATAACTCATTGATTTGACCTGTCTGAATTTCAGTAAGCATACATAATGTAGTGAGAATTTAAGATTATGAAAAGAAAAAAACAAAATTTTTAATGAAAAACTTAAATCAAGCTATTGTGACTGATTCTTTAATTTGAGGCTGGCTTCCTGGCAGTCGAGTCTGGAAAACGTATTATGATGGGTTGCAAACTTCTTGTTATCAAAAAGGAGGGAACATCTCAATTTTTAAAGGTAAACTTCTTTCCACCATAAATACAAAGTTTTTTTCATAGAGAATATTGTGTAGAAGACTTTGGGTATTAACGTAAGTTAAATATTCATAATGGCTGGCTGATAGAAAATGCAGAGGTAATTTTTTACCTGGATGCTTAATAAATAATGAAATTAAATACTCTTTATGAAGCATCATACGGCCTCTGAAAGAAACGTGGTGCCTGGGAAAGCTTGCTCTGTGGACACTGCATGTCTTCAATAATTTCTATGCTCATCAGCTTTCTCACCTGCAAAGATCTTCCTTATAGGCTTGTTGCAAGGGTAGAAAGAATGTGTATATGTAGAGTTTGAAGTTCAGCATTAATTCTTCCTTTCATCCCTTAGCACAAGTGCTATAAATTGTTGTCTTGTAACACATGTGCAATTGTACACACACACACACATCTTTTTTTCTTTTGAGGTTTATCTTTAAATATTTTAATGCTGGGGAAAATAGAGCGGATTCTTTGTTAAATTTAAGGCCATGAAGATCAATATGAATATCAAAGTTTGACTTGAGGTGTTTCAATAATGCTGTGGTGTTTCATAAGGTAGTCAGCCAGTGTTAAGATCTCGGGCATTAATTATTCTATGAAAGCTGCGCAGTGTATTGAACTGAAGGCTATGTATTATCCTTCCTACAGACAACCTGGAGTGCCACAGTTGTTGTTATTTTTTTCCTTGAAGTCACTTTTTCTGTTTGAGTACTTAAAAAAATTCCTTTAAAGTATTTTCTGAGTAGGTACTTTCTTTTAAGTACCTTTAAAAGAAAACTTGCTTAATTATTAGTACTGAGGGTTTGTGCTGCTTCCACAGAGTGCTAAGTATGAGTTCCTTGAGTTCTTGGGATAAAAGTAATACTTTTAGCCCCTCTTCAGCTTCACTTTTCGTACTAGGGAAATAGTGTCCCTGGGTCATTGGAGGAAATCGTAGTCTAGGAGTTGGGCTCTTTTAGGACTGGTGGCTAAATGGACTTATTTTAGTATTGTTTGATGTCCACATAGCAGACTTGTAAGCTGAGCTAAGCCTTCAAAGACTCAGGACATGACAGTCCTGTCTCCCTTAAAATACACGGAAAGTATAAGTAACTCCATGTAGTGCTTATCTTCTTTACTGTTAGGGGGAATTGATCAATAGACAAGCGCTGCCTTTATCAGCAACCTTCATGCCTAGACTTTCTGTTGGATCAGAATCCGTACATGTAGCAGCTGAAGAGTCCAGTGATCAAACTTCAGTCTTTTTAGTTTGTTTGAATTATAATCAGAGGGGAAAGAACAGTACATTACAAGGGCATTTGTGTGGCCCCACCAGTGTGATGAGAGAGGAGATGTACTGGGTGAGTCTGAATGGAGCTCAACCTTTGTTCCAAAATGTGCGCTTGGCTCCTCAACCAAGCACAGAGTGAGTTGTAGTTGTGTTAGCGGGAAAAGTAGCTGTTTTCCCTTGTGTCCTTGTGTACCGATGAGCTATTGTTTGTGTCTCCAGATAGTGCCCCCACTTTGTTTATCCTTCTGTGAGCCCCAGAAGGCAGAACTACATGGGCAGCATATTCAGACTCCTGTGCCCCAAGGCTTCTGATTGGGTTTGACCAGTGGAGGGTACCTATGTTGGAGAAAAGTTAAGTTCAGAGCTTTTGTTTCGCTGACCTCTCTCAGTGGTGTTCATAGTGTTTGTCAGGTTACCTGCTCTTTCTTCCCTGTTTTTCTCAGACTGTGGTGACTGCTCTGTGCTCTGGCCCCTTCAAGTAGGGGCTGGTACAGTTCTGCAGTAGTTAGCTTTGGGGCCTTGCAATGTTCCTCAAGGCTGACTGACACCGTTGTAAATAGTTTCTTCACTGAACTCTCTTCATGTTACCCAAATTGAGTGTGCCATCTGTATCTGCTGAGTCTTGCACTGCTGTTGACATTAAATGCCAGGGCCAGGGTGGGAGGTCTCCAGGGATATTCAGGCTAGGGGAGATTCTGGCTTCAGGCAAATATGTGGCCATTTATAATTTAGCTAAGGCATTGCAAAGTTGACTCTTGTTCTCTTCAGCTCATAATGTTGGAACTACTTCTTTAGGATTGGGGAGTTGATTTTTTTCCATCTTTTTTAGCTCATGCTATTTTAGAAGTCATATTTGGAGTTAGAATATTGTACTAGATAGTATGTGGGCTCTGGAAGCAGGAAAATGTAGGTTTGAATTCTAGCCCCTTTTCCCTCTTCCTAACTTTATAACCCTAGATGCTTTGTATAATCTTTACTTCTCCACCTGTAAAGTATGAAGATTATTTTTGGCTCCTGAGTTGTTTTGAGACTAAGTAAGATGATGTATGAAAACTATCAAGTATGGTGTGTGTAAGTATAGGAGACTTAATAAATAATAAATGATAATGAGAGATGACACAGCTTAAGAAGAGGACACTAGAAATATGTTCTATTCAATTTTCTCTGTTTTTAGTAAACTCTAAGTTTAGTGTAGTTTTAGATTTATAGAAAAGATGCATGGACTGTAGGGAGAATTATAATACTGAGTATTAAATTTACCCATTGTAACACCTTGTATCATAATGGTACATGTATCAAAGATAATGAACAAATATGGAGCTATTATTATGAACTAAGTTCTGTATTTTATTCTGATTATATTAGTTTTACTCTAATGTTCTTTTTCTCTACCAGGACACCACATTATATTTAGTTGCCTTTTCTCTGTAGATTCTACTGGGTTGTAACAATTCCTCATATGTTCCTTGTTTATGATGACCTTGACAGTTTTGAGGACTTAATGATCAGGGATTTTGTGTAGAATGTCCTTTTATTTGGCATTTGCATGATATTTTCCTCATGATTAGGCAGAGGTTGTGGATTTGGGGGAGGAAGACTATATAGGTGAACTGTTCTCAGCAATATTAATAACATGACATCATTGTTGATGTTAATCTTTGAACTTGATTGTCTGGATGAGGTTATATTTGTCAGGTACTTTTTATTTTCCACTTTTCTAAATTAAGGCACCAAACATAATCCAAACTTAAACCTTGAGAAGATATTTATATAATGTAAATTGGTTGAAATTTTTCTGTATAAGAGATTTGCTTCTTTTCCCCATTTACTTATCTATTCAATTGTTTTAATCAGCATGGAGCCATGGCAGTTTTATACTTCGGATTCTAATGCAATACTGTGCTGTTTATTTTATTGCTCAGGTTATTCTAATTTTTGCTGTCAAGTGTTCCTTCAGTTGACTCCTGTTCCCATTGATGTGCTTTCATCATTATTTCTTCTTGTATGTTTTCCTGCATCAGCCCTAGAACACAGCCATTACTTCAAGAAATCTTTGTTGTTTTTTTGCTGGAGAGTAGTATTAGAAACTACGATCTGGGTACTCCGGTGTCATCGTTCTGAGGGCAATGGCGCTTTTAGGGCTTGCAACATGGAAATATGCGCATGTACAGTGACCATATTGAGTTAGACACAACTTTCTACTGATATCTCCAATCTAATTTTTTTAATGAGTTTTATTCTAGCCTACTCCCCTTGCGTGCCTGTAATCTTCCACTCCATTTAGTGAGAAACCTGGCTTCCATAATTGGCTCTCCATTTACTTACTGGCCCAATCCAGGGGTCATGTGCAATGCTTTTATAATTGTGAACTTGTATCCCCTTGAGAAACTTTATCAAGCAGAGTTTAGTGCTGCTGGGTGGTGCTTATGTCCTTAGTCTTATAGATTCCAGTCATTTTAAAAGTTACTTAGGTTGGGCTCTCTTTTCCCCTACTCCCATCTGCAATTATGTCATACATCTGAAATCCACTTAGATTCTTTTGTCATAATCTGCATTACATCCTGGGATAATCCACCCCTCCGATTGATTTTTCCCCCCTTATTTTCCATGCACCAATGTTTATTCTTTGTTCTGCAAATTTCTATGGACTTTGGCAAAGGCTCAGTGTCCTGTATCCACAATTAGAGTATCATACAGAATAATTCCACTGCCCTCAAAATCCCCAGGTCTTCATTTATTCAAGTCTCTTGCCTCTAAGCTTCTGGCAAGCAGTAATCTACTTTTTTCCATCTACGGTCTTGCGTTCTCTAGAGTGTCATTTAAGTACAATTATATAGTATATAACTTCCCAGACTGGCCTCTTTCATTGCATGCATACATTTAAGCCTTATCCATGTTGTTGTATGGATTAATACCTTGTTCTTTTTCATCACTGTATAAAATGTACAGTGTGTGGACGTACCAAAAATTGGATATTCCATTCACTTATTGAAGAGCAACTTTGTTCCTTCTAGTATTTGTGATTATTAAGAAAGCTGCTATAAAGATTGCAGGTTTTTGTATGGACTTGTTTCAAACCATTTGGGAAGGTAACTGGACCATTGGTCGTCTCCACCAACAATGAGTGTTCATTCCTCTTGCTCTGCCCCCACATCAGCACTCATTATTATCAATTCTTTTCATCCCTAGAAATAGCTAAATTTAAACACATTTTTCCCATTTTTTAATTATTCTACAGCTTCTGGAGATAGTTAAAGCTACAGGCTCATCGATCCTTTTAGATCTGTGTTCTGGTGCTAGAGGTTTGACCTTGTTATTGTGAGCCATGGCTAATTTTCTTTCAGAAGTCAGAAGTGCCTAAGTTGTCTTTTCAGTGTCTTTAAAAACAAGTTTGGATATTTGCTTAAGCCACTGTTCATTTGGAGTACTAGTTTCATATATTCACTTGTTCATCAAATATTTATTGAATGCCTATTATATTTTGGGCTTTGGAGATAGAGCAGTGAAAAAAAAATGTAACAAGGACCTTGCAGTTATGGGGCTTATAATTGTGGGTGAAAACAACTTTTTACATGAGCAATTTGTAAAAACTGATACAATGCAATATAAGATCATGAGAAATGTCAGGAGCCAACCAATGCGGGAATATAGGAATATAAAAACACTGGAATTTTCAGGAGTATTGAATATTGAAATTGGAGTACTGGGGTGGTAGAGAAAGACTCACTGAGAGAATAGCAGTAAGCAGGCATCTGAAAGTGGCAAGAGAATGAGCAGGTGGATTTCTATAGGGATAAATATTTATTTCTATAGGGATAAATATTTATTTATATAAGCACTGGGTGCAGTCAGAAGTGTGGGAGGGTGAGAGAATTCACCAGAGCCAGAACGGGGAGCAGAACAGGCAGACCAAAGAAATACACTGCTGAGGGGAGCAGCGGGCACGACAGGTGAGGTCTGGGTGCCATGTGGGACCCTTGCCGGTGCCCTGGGATCGAACCGGTGCTGCAGAGGCTTCAGACAGATTCACAGCCCAGCGCTCAACTGCTGCACCACCAGGGGAGGCCCGGGGATGTGCTTTTTAGGCAGAAATAAGAATGGAGCAGAAGCCAGAAGTGACAGTGAATTTGCCGTGTTTGAAGAACAGTGAGGAGCCCAGTGTGGCTGAAGCTGATTAAGTGAAGATAGCAGGACATGAATAGGAGGAAGCGTAAGGCCTGGGCCTTGTTGGATGTGGTAGACCAGTGCTTCCCTAACTTTCATGTGCTTAGGTGTCACCTGAGAGTGTTGTTGAAATACGCATCCTCATTCATCAGGTCTGGTGTGGAAGCTGAGATCATTCACTTTAACAAGCTCCCAGGTGATAGCTCTGCTGCTGGTCCATAAACCACACTGTGAAGAGCAAAGGTGGAGACTCTTTAATTAGATGGTTTTATTCTGAATTAGACTAAAAGTCTGAGGAAGATATAGAGCATGGAAATTACAAGATTTGACTGAAAATTTTAGTCTCCTTTGTCTATTTTGTGGAGAATCCTCTGGAGGAATGAGACAGGGGTGGAAGTCAAGTCTAGCAGTAGACTACTGTAGTCTGGGTAAAGAATTCTGGCACTTGGTCTTGGGCAGTGGTGGTGGTGGCAGCAGCTGTAATGAGAAAAAATGCCAGCTGGGGCAGTGGTGTAGTTTGTACACTGCCCAAAATCCAGCCGAGAGGACAGGTTGAGCTAGCAATCCAGTATACTCCACTGCTAAGCCTTTTACTTGGTGATTCATTAGCCAACATTTCCTTCTTCCAGAACATAAGCCGTGCCTCTTTATGTTTCATGCAAAGGCAGGGTGTGTGTTAGTTGTACTCAGGAGTGAGAGGTGAGCAGTTTAATTCAGTTTAGGAGATTCTGAATAGTGACTGTAGAGAAGAGGAGTGTGACGACTGCCTTTCTTTGCCTGTTAGTTTTTACTTGTGCTGTCATGTGTTGCTGCCTGAGTTCATGGCCCATGAAAGCTTTTCCTGGAAAGCAGAGCAGCCACAGAGGAGCTAAGCTGAACTTAGAATTTTCTAGAGAGTAGTCTTTAAAAGAAATTGTTCCTGCCAGAGGAGAGGGAAAACAGACCCAAGCTATTTGTTTCAGGCTTCTCTCTGTGAACAGACACAAGTGGAATCTCTTTTAAAATGTCTCTATACAACTATAAAAATGGTCACTAAGTATAAAGGAGAGACCCACAGATACCTATGCCGGCTTCCAGCCTGACTTTGGTAGTTAATCTCCTGTTCCCCATTGCCAAAGTGATCTGAAGATATGTCTTATCCAAAAATGAAACCATGAAAAGATACATCATGTGTGCTGGAGCTGCTGCAACATGGTTGTGATTGCTCTAGGAATGTCTTCATTCAACCGTTCACTGGATGGAGCTTATGTGGGGCTCCTTTCCAAAAGGTAGCTTTACCCTTTGGCTTACCTGGCTGTGCGGTGGGTACCGCATATGGGTATTTTGCCACTGTGTCCTTTGGCACCTTGAGCTTTCGTTGGTTTGTGTGCCATTGTTACTAAGTTAAGTGGATGTGGTGTGATCTTGAGGCATGTTCTATGTGTGCCATGCATTAAGCAGAGTGCCAAAGCTGTCTAAAAGATAGCAAAGTAAAATATGACTATATTGTCATAACAATGGTTCAGTAAGGCTCCTGGCATGGATTGAGTTTCTTTATGGGGCTATCATGCCCAACTTATTGGCCTGTACTGAATTGAGGTAATGGAACCAGCTTGATAGAATTTGGAGACACATAATGGGCCCCTGATGGCAGAGGGTGCTGAGGAGTCCCATTTATTTAGGGCCCTGAGTAACATGTGATTTCTGTTTATCACCTTTCTAAAATGAGTGCTGATACTAATCTGTTATCAGGATGTATTCATACTTTATGTTAGTTGAGATAGGACTTGGAACTAAACTCTCAAAAAAGTGCAGTCTAAGAGACATTGATTCTCTGGGACAGACAACCCCAAAGCCAATACCTACTGAGATCAAGGTGTGCCTGCAGTGAATTCAAAGTACATGGGGGGTCTCTCTGCTGGCACAGGCGGTTGAGCGCAGCACTGTGAAGCTGTCCGCAGCCTCTGTAGCGCCGGTTGGATCCCTGCCAGCCTCAGAGCAACCCACATGGCAAGCAGGCCTCTCCTGTCTCGCACGCTGCTCCCTTCAACAGTGTATTTCATCAGTCTGCCTGTTCTGTTCCCCACTCTGTCTCTGGTGAATCCTCTCACCCTTCCGCGCATCTGGCCTGTACCCCAGCTCTTGTATAAATAAAATAAATCTTTAAAAAAAACAACGAAGTACAGGAAGTGCCACTACAGAGTATGTGCTGGTGGTCACCAGAAGTCAATGCTGTTCCTGAGTTGCCATTTGAAGACATTTCAACAGTTAGAAATCATAAGGCCTGTCCTGGTTTTCAAATGATGGAAACAAATTAAAAAATATTGTTATAAACATTTTTCAGACCAAGCAAACCAAATCTAAAGGCTGGATTCAGCCTCTGAAATGCTTGTTCTTAAACACAATCCTAGTGAATGCATATCCCACTGTTTTCAAAATAAAATGTATTTTAGTGATAAGTTAATGAACAGAAAATGAAGTGGGGGAAAGAAAATTGCACGATAAAGCAATACTTCTTGTGCAGTAAGGCATTAAGGTGCCTACTCTAAAGAAATAACACCAGAAGAATTACTGAACATTCTGTAATCTACTTAATAAGCCATTTCAAGAAGTCAGAGGACAGGCTCCAAAGTAAGAAAGGTGCAAGTCCTCACCCTCACTCCTCCAATATTTCATTTGGCAGTGATTTACCTACGATGTGTCGTGCATTTATTCTTACGTCTGAATCTAAAAATGGGAAAAAACCCTATCCCCTATACCTGCTTAGTGAGTTTGTGAAATAAAATCCAAACTCTTGGGGCCTCCCTGGTGGCGCAAGGGGTTAAGACGCAACCTATGAAGCTATCCACAGCCACTGCACCACGAGTTTGATCCTCGACCAGGAAGATGCCCACATGGCACAGCAGACCTCTCTTGACTTGCCTGCTGCTCCCCTCAGCAGTGTATTTTAGTCAGTCTGCCTGTTCTGTTCCCCACTCTGTCTCTGGTGAATCCTCTCACCCCCCACATCTCTAGCTTGTACCCCAGTTCTTATATGCATAAATAAATAAATCTTTTAAAAAATAAAATCCAAACTCTCAACCAAAAGAAGATAGACATCTATTCCAGTAACAGAACATTCAAGGGTCCAGGTCATGTCTGTGCTGTCCACCGGCAGGAAGACAGTGGAAGAGGAAATGAGCAGATGGCAGCTTTCTGTGTAGTTAGGGCTGCTTTGCAAATAAGAATGTAGTTCCAACTCTTTTCTAAACTAACATAAATTATTAAATGCAATATAAAGCAAATTACTTGATTACAGCCATATTTTTCAAGTATTGTAGGATCTTATAAAGCATGTAGTAGTCATTAATTCATTCTAAATGAAGTATAGCCTTTGTTTTCATTTATAATAATTTGAAAGTTCATTCCGCGGTTCTTGAGAAGTTGCTGGAGCATGCTTTGAGCACACTTGGTTATTTCAGTCTAGAAATGATGATTTTTTTTTCTTGTTTAGTTGGCCAATTAGCTTACCATGTTATTTGCATAATGTTTGTCCTGAACAATTTTAATGGTATATGTGATTAGCTGTTCAGACTTATCTGAAATAATATGAAAAGTGTACAGCGCAAAGTTGACCTGAAGTCTGGACATTGATGATAATATATTCTATTTATTTGGGTCTTTGGAATATGAAAATGCATAATTTTATGCTGCAGTTTGCATGATTCTGATAAAACATTAGCAAAGTAGCTGTAAGTTAAAACTCAAAAGCTGAGCAAAATAATAATAACAATGCTAACAAGAGCAACTATTATTTATTGAGAGAGTTCTGTATGTCAGACACTGCTAAATACTTCACATACATTGTCCTATTTATTCATTAGGGTGATCCAAAGAAATAGACGTCAGTATCTTCATTTCTTCAAAAACAAAACAAAACAAAACAAAAAGAAAAACTGAAGTTAGGAAACTCTAAGCAGTTTGCTGCAGGTGAAACACAGATAAACAGTAGATGTAATTCAGCCTCAGTCCTGTTTCACTTTAATTTTACCACCACCTACTTACTAAATTACACTACTAATAAGTGACAGTTCAAAAGCATAGGTAATATCCTTGACTTGTAGATAGACTGTGAAGTGGTGGGGAGTGGAGGGTAGTCCTTTTGGACTGAACACTTAATCTGTGGAATCTGATGCCTTCTTCAGTTAGATAGTATTAACAATTCTCCAATAGCCAGCTGGTGTCCTGTAAAATTGCTTAGTGGTGGTGTGGGAAACCCCTGCGCCATATTGGAAATTGGTCTCAGAACCCCAAAAGAATTATATAAAAGTGAGTCTTATGTACCAAAATTTTCTTGTTTACTTTCCTTTCTCTAAATCCTTTCTGAAGCAAGCCTCATACTGGCTTCCTTTGATGAATATGCAATGATTTTTTTCCCCCAGTGTACTTACATTGGATTTGAAGGAAAAGTATTGACCTATGTGTTAAATTATCTATTATTATTATTATTATTCTTAATTAAAGTCATTTAAACTGCCTTCAGACCTGCTGTGACTTATTGGAGACCACTGTGCATACAGATCCTTTGGATTAGCCCCACAGTATGACTACAAAGCTCATGTTGGTTGGATCATTAATAATTGATACATCTCTTTTCCCCAGAGATGGAAAAGTGGAGCAACTGTTCTTTGAGATGACTTAAATACACACACAGAATTGACAAATGGCTTGACTGTATTTACACTGATATTAATTTGAAGACAGTGGAAATTTTCATCTCTTGGTTTCAAGTTTGAACTTACATAACTTTGAATGGCAAGTACAAAATTAAGAATAATATTGATGACAACATCATGATTCAATCAAAGAATTATATATTTATTTATTTATGTGTGTTCCTTAGAATGATTTTGTTTGTTTCCAGAAATACAGGGTGAAATGATAACCACATTCTTCAAAATGAGATTGCTTATTAGGTGGTTTAAGTTTCATCAGTTTTTTTCTGTTTCCAACTACCAACTTTCTCTTTTTAGAAAAAAGTATTTTTGTACTTTTTCCTTCTTCATGGGAGAAAATAAATTAAAAGAAGAATGCATGTGATGTTATGTCATCTTTAAATTTGAGATTCATGAATAAGGTTCGATGGGAACACAGTGCACTGGCTCTTACTCTTCTCTGTCATCTGTGTCTACTTTTGCATTATAATGATGGAGTTGAGTAATCATGACAAACTGTCAGGTCTGCAAATTAAAAAAAAATATTTACTATCTGGTGCGTTTTTTTTTTTTTAAAGATTTATTTATTTATTTATACAAGAACCGGGTATAGGCCAGATGTGCGGGAGGGTGACAGAGGAGACAGAGTGGGGAGCAGAGCAAGCAGACTGAAGAAATAAATACACTGCTGAGGGGAGCAGTGGGTGAGACAGGAGAGGTCTGCTTACCATGTGGGACCATCACAGGATGGCCGGGATTGAACGGCGCTGCAGAGGCTGCGGACAGCTTCACAGCGCTTTGCTCAACCACCTGCGTACCCCAGTGGAGGTCCTACTATCTGGCTCTTTATAAAAAAAGGTTGCCAATTCTTAACCTATAGGAAATATATGTGTATTGCTTTAAACACATCTTTTATTTCTTAAATAAATAGTATTGCCCCGTGGAATTTGCAAAGAATCATAGGATTCATTGATTCAGAGTGAGAATCTACTTGAATAGATCAGTCAGGCAGAAAGACCTTAAGCTTTTGGCCTGTTCCAAAAGATGCCCCTGGGTTAGCCTTCAAAGACTTTTGTGGCTCTGAAAGATAGTAATTTGGATGAAGATATTATTTCTCCTGATAAACTCTGTTAAACCAAAGCCAGGTCACCTGCCAGCATCCATTAGGTTGACCTTTCTATTGCAATTGATAGCAATGATGTGTTATGGGATAGTTTATCAGATACTTTATCATATACTTTTTTTGTTCTTTGACCAAAGTATTTAAGATACAGTAGAAAAAAATTATAGGAACATCAAAGCTTTGATTTCTTGGGTGGTATGAGGCTATAATATTTAAATAAAGCATAATTGATATAAAGAAGAAATAGAGGGTAACAGATAATATGTAAGTTTGGTAAATATTGTGAACTTAGTAAGCAAATGTCCAAAATTTGTCAACGTAGGGTAAATGATAGTCAGGCTTTTCTGCCCTCCCACCATTAGGATTAATGATGGATCCATGCAGTCCTGAATGCATGCCTGATGGCGGGCACCTGGAGTGGGGTGTGGGCATATGTAGGTGGGTTCACCGGGACTGAGACTGGGGCTTATAAGGGTGGTATCACAGGATGCCAGGGGAACAGAACAAGAAGGAGAGCAAGAGAGAGAGCAGCACCATCAGAGAAGCAGAGACCACGAGAATGCAGGAGAGTTCAGGAAGAGTGAAGATTCCCCCTGGTGCTAGGAGGCCAGACAGCCTCCTGGCCCGCCCACCTTCCCCCCTGCACACCTGCATTCCTGTTACCATGGCAATAATAGCCTCAAAAAACCACAAGGGCTCAAGGACTCTCGTTTACTCGTCTGCTACAATCATAGAGATCCTGCACCGTGCCTTCCTGCTGTTACAGGTGACTACTACTTAACAAAGATGAAAACAAATTAGGCTATAAGTTTTGTTGGAAGATCCAGGGCACATCAGAATCACATAGAGGTATTTTTTGATTAAAGAAGTGAGAGGAGGGATTGCCCAGCTGAAACTGAGCTGCTTCTAGTGGGACTAGAGGAACAAGGAGAGACATCAGAATTTGGCCTGGGATTATTTTAACACGAAGAATGGGGGTCTTTGCCCCATGCTCTTTGGGACTTATTGAGGCATTGACTGAAGAGTTCCATAACATTATTTCACTAGATATGACTGCATTTTATGGGGGATATTATTTATTATATTGGTACTTGTAGATTAGGGACTTTGAGAAACTTGAGTGTTATCTTTCGATTCACTTGATCTTAGTCAAAAGGCTAAGAAGTGATATGTGAAGTGTTTATTACATAAATATGTCTTATGAAGTAGAGAATATTGTGCCTCCTGAATTTGGTATTCTACTTTAAAAGTATGTTATTTAAGGCTGTGTAGGGTAAGTGATTATCAGGCTTTTCTGCCCTCCTGCATTAGCATTAATGATGGATCGCTGTGATCCTAAATGCATGCCTGATGGTGGGCACCTGGAGTAGGGTGTGGGCATGCGTAGGTGGGTGCACCTGGGCTGAGACTGGCTTATAAGGGCAGTGTCATGGGGATGCCAGAAGAGAAGCAGAAGAGAGAGAGAGTAACAGAACAAGAAAGCACAACAAGAACACCAGAGAATCCAGAGAGAGTGAAGATTGCAGGAGGTGGGAGGCCTGCCAGCCCCCCGGCACCCCTGCCTGCTGTGGTGTACCTGGTGAAAGCTCGATAAAAGCCTGAAAAGCCACCGAGGGCTCCAGGACTTGCCTTTGCCAGTTTGCTCGGGTCATAGAGAAACTGCTCTGTGCCCTTCCTGACGCTACAGGCTGTTTCTTATTCTTGAAAACTATAATTTTAATAGGGGCATGGGATTCTATTGAATGAATAAGTTAATTCTTCATTCTTGAATTTGTTTGTTTTGCTTTGCTATTATATTCAATCCTGAGATAAGTAACTTTTATTATTGCTTATCCTTCTGATAATATCCTTCAGATAGATTTTTACACAGGGTTCTTTGTGTTAAAGGGTATTACAGGGTAAATGAAGATGATCAGCTTTTTATGCCATCGGCTTCCATGGCTATCACCTGGGGCCTTGTTACCTTAGGTGAGTGGGCGTGGCACACAAGTGCCTTATTAGGGACACCTGAGCATGGGTGTGTGCACATGTGCAAATGTGCACATTTGTGCCTAGGAGGGAGGGGATAAAAGCACATCACCCTGGAGAAAGGGGCTCAAGTTGCTGTCTCCCTGCTGACTTGTTTCCCCTGCTTACCATTAATATCTGTGAAAATGAAACCAAGGGCTCCAAAATTCTGCAAACTGCTAAAACTAATGGTGAACCTACGTGGCCTGGAATGGTGGCAAAACAGGTATACATACTTGTTCGATTTAAGATGTAATGCAATTTTGCCCAAGCTTGTATAATTTTCATTTTCACCAGGGATAAACATGAACACCATGTTTGTTTGTTTATATATATCTGTGTCTGCATCTATATCCATATATATAAGAAAAGTTTTATGCTTTTTAAATACAGGACCAGTACATTTCTCATGAATAATATACACCGAGATTTATTTCTTGGTTGGAATGTTGAATGAGAATATTTATTCTGGAATTTTCCACACACTTATTGCTGTTGTATTAGTACAATAATTATTTTTGTTTTATATATGGTCATTTTGATGAACTCTTACTAATTCTGAGTATTTAAGTTGATGCACCATTAGGCAACAGAGAATAGAGTAGCTCTTATGGGTGAAAATCTTTAACTTTCCTCATTGTATGTGAAGCTATACTAAAGAGCTTCAATTTGTGGTTTATTATCTGAGCAAAAAAAATAACCAACGGTAGTTTGTGAAAGGGTTGTAGGATCTAATTTGGGCATATGCAACTAGATTAATTTATAATTTTGAATGCTTACCTTTAAGGGTAGAACATTTAGAAATAGTGAGGTCTTGTTTGGTCTTGTCAAATTTGTTTATAAAAAGAATATGATTTTTATTAGAAACACATTGAATTAGGCCCTCCCCTTGTGGCACAGGTGGTTGAGCGCAGCGCTGTGAAGCTCTCTGCAGCCTCTGCAGCACAGGTTTGATCCCGGCCTGCCGGCGAGAAACCCACATGGTGCGACAGACCTGTCCTGTCTCTCAGCAGTGTATTTCGTCAGTCTGCATGTTCTGTTCCCCACACTGTCTCTGGTGAATCCTCTCACCCCCCCCCACCTCTGACCTGTATCCTGGTTCTTGTATGGACGAATAAATAAATCTTTAAAAAATAAAGGAAACACATGAAATTATGTTCAACATTACAGAGAATCAGGAATGGGCTAGGAAATGACTATAGTCCCTTGCTTCTTTAAGCTTAAAACAAAATTTATGTTTTAATTTAGTTTTCTAGCTTCCATGTGAAATTGTTTAACATGAGTGCTAAGGCCAATGGTATAATAAAATGTCACTGATTCCTCATTTCTAATTTTTTTTTATTTTAGCAATGTCCATTGGCTTTCAAATAAGTTAATTTTAAGGGGACTAGATTTGGCTGCTTATAGCTATAATAAAATGATGCTGTTATAAAAAATTGTCATTTTAGGTGCTATCAGACTTTTATACTCTTGATATTGTCATCTCAGTGGAGAATTAAGTGTTTATGCACAGGTGAAGGCAGCTTTAATGAACATGAAAATCACTGAGAAGTGGTGTGCTTAATATTTTGTTTTGCTTATTTCTTCTCACTTCTCCAATATCATCTCTGGGAACAAAAGGAGCCAAGATAGTGTCCTTGAAAAAAATATAATGGCAAAAAATCTCAAACTGTCTTTTAGGGGTTAGTAAATTCAAGTTTGTTATTTTGTTAAGGAGGCAGAGTATAATTATTTAAACACTAATAGCACACATCAGTTGTTTTTCCTGCTCAGTACACCTTCTTTTCTTTAGATTTAGGATTTTAATCTACATTTGGGGAGAATTCCTGCTCGCTGTTTCTCTCCCTGTATCTGTCCTAGGGTAGGATTGCCCTCGCTTTAGGGCAGTGGGGTGTGGATTTGTGGTTCAAACACTGTTCTTAGGACTTGTCCTCAATCTGTTGGGGGCATGGCACACACTTTCCCTTGGGATGACTAAATGAATACAATGAGAGGTTGATATGGCATGGCCACCTGAGACACCACTTGAAGAGAAGAAATCAGAGGCAAGACCAGCAGAGACAGTCCCCAAGGCCCTTGTTAATGGCTTCCCCTCCCACTCCTTCCCCAATTCAGCTGCTGCTAAAGTGAGCTCTCACATGGAAGTCAAAGTTATATTGGTCAGTATATTTCCTTTGTTTTTCACTTTTTTTTTAAGAGTAATTTATGCATACAAGAGCTGGGGTATAGGCCAGGAATGTGGAGAGGTGAGAGGATTCACCAGAGACAGAGTAGGGAACAGAGCAGGCAGACTGACTGAAACACACTGCTGAGGGGAGCAGTGGGTGAGCCAGGAGAGGTCTGCTGTGCCATGTGGGTAGCTCCCTGGCTGTGGATCAAACTTGTGCTGCAGTAGCTGTGGATTGCTTCATAGTGGTGACAGTTAATCCCTTGCGCCTCTATGGAGGCCCACATGTCTTTTACTTTTTTGCGGTAACCATAGCACCTCATAGGGTGCTGGATCACGTGGGCACTAAGGGATATTTGTTAAATTATATATAAAAATGGTAGCTAATTTGCATAGAAATTAGTAATTAGAATAGAGAAAATGGTAATGTGTACAGTGGAATAACTTGGAGGACTCAATGTTAACTAAGTGATCAAGGTCAACGTCACCAGAATTGGGATGAAGCAACATCACCTTCCCCCTGAAGTGATACACCCAGCAGGACAGGACAGGGTGTCAGTGTGAGTTGTCTTGCCACATATGCAAGGAAATATAAGCGAACTTTAGATAAATACAAGGAACATTCTGCAAAAACAACTGGATTGTATTATTCACAAATACCAATATATAAATGGAAAAGAAAGGTTGAAAATCTTTCTGGATTGAAGGAAACTAAAGAGTTGTGGTGGGCCTTCCTGGTGGCGCAGCAGTTGAGTGCTGGGTTGCAAGGCTGCCCGCAGCCTCTACAGCGCTGGTTCGATCCCTGGCTGCTGGGTGAGGGTCCCACATGGTGCGCAGACCTCTCCTGCCTGCTGCTCCCCTCAGCAGTGTGCTTCGGTCCTTCTGCCTGCTCTGCTCCCCACGCTGGTGAGTTCTCTCACCCTCCCACACTTCTGACTGTACCCAGTGCTTGTGTAAATAAAATAAATCAATATTAAAAAAAAGAGTTGTGATTAGATGCAGTGTGTGACCCTCAATTAGAAAACATTGCTGTGAAGGCCATTATTTGGAAAATCAGAAGAATTTGAATTAAGAACTGTATATTGAGAATAGTAGCCTATCAATGTCAAATTCCTGGACTTGATAATTATGCTATGATTTTATAAAATATAGTCTTATTTCTTAGAAAATCATACTGAGGGACTTAGGGATGTCATGGATTTTCAATTTCAATGTTTCAGCATTATCTGTATGTATCTCTATAACTGTTGTGCATGTATCAAAGCAAAAAGCAAGTACTACAAAATTTTAGCAATTTGGATGACAGTTAAATAAAAACACTGTATTAAAAGAACAAAATTAGAGCCATATGAAATTACTAGTATTAGGTCATTTTTGACTTATAAAAATGCCAATTCATGCAGTTTATATAGTTCATCTAATATTATTACACCTTAGTTTGACTTTTAAAGTAAAAATCTTAAAAGCAAGAAAGCAAATGTGATAGGTATGACTGGACTATCTTTACTGAATAATGTATTTTTGTGGATCCCTTTTCCCTCGGAAATTTAGAGCAGCTTGACTTTTTGAGCTCCCATATTCTTTGTTCTTGCTGAAGGAAAGAAAAATGTAAAGTTGCCAATTAATGACTTCTGAGTCCCTACTGATAATTTTGTCATACTTGATATTCATTTAAATCAATTTAAAACTCTAAACTCCATTCTGTGTAATAGTTCAGCACCCTATGACACTAGCACCTCTAGAATATGTCTAGAGTATGTCCACTGGGACTGGCTTTCACAGGCTGCGTTCTCTTCCCTACAAGCCCTCTTTCCTTCCTGTCCCAACCTCTTAAGCAACTGGTGGTTGGGTAGGGGGAGGCCTAGTTGAGGTCTCCTAGTGTTGAGGTGCGCTAGTGGGGTGAGGTAGTGAGTGGAGGGAGTCCTCTTGTGTGATTGACAGGCAGAACTGCTGCACCTGGTGGTCAAGTTTCCTTTTCTCTATTATCACTTTGTCTCTTTGACTGGTGCTGGAGATAATGCCTATGATTCCTGCAGGGTTTCCTTGATGTATCTGGCTTGGGTTTACTGTGAGTTTTTGGCATCTTGCTGTTTGTTCTAAGCACAGGCAATGCATGTGTTCTGCCCTATTTCCAAATTCAGTGACCACAACGGGAGCTTCCTCATCTTTCATAACTGTCTACTGGTGATACCTGCCACACTCCTCTTTTGTAATTTTTTTTTTTAAGATTTATTTTATTCATACAAGAACCGGGGTACAGGCCAGAGGCATGGGAGGGTGAGAGGATTCACCAGAGACAGAGCAGGGAACAGAACAGGCAAACTGACGAAATACACTACTGAGGGGAGCAGCGGGCGAGACAGGAGAGGTTTGCTTGCCATGTGGGTTGCTCCGAAGACGGTGGGAATCGAACCGGCTCTGCAGAGGCTGTGGACAGCTTTATGGCACTGGGCTCAACCGCCTGCGCCACCAGGGAGGCCCCATACTCTGCTTTTGATTGTGGATTTCCTTGCTCTCTTGCAAACTTTTGCAGGACACGGCCTTGCAATGTGCATGGGACCTGGTAAGAGTTGGGTAAATGTGTGCTGTCTTTGGAGAACACAACAAATTACATAAGGATATGAAGGGCTGGCATCATAATGAGATAGCTTGGCCCTGGATCATGGATCAAGGCACACTGCTTCATTTTGACCCTTCTGAAGAGGGAGAGTGAGTCTTAGTTACACTAGACAGGACAAAGTAACTAGGACATAATTGGAGGATGAATTGGGAGTTATAAAGAGGAAGTTCAATTCTTTTTTCTCTTTATTTGTCTGAATGATGAGGAGGCTAGGGTACTGACATTTTTGGTAAATTGGCTGGTCAATTATGAGGACTGTGGTGCTGAGTCCCTGCCAGACATGCCTCCACCAAACCCACTGTAGACTGATTTAATTTCAGCAAACACCCCCTTACGCTATTTGTGTAGATGTGTGTGCTGAAGGACAAAAGTCAAGGGGCAATCTGTCCTAGAAGTTGCCATGGACTTGTGCTGAGATTGACCGCTGCTGCTGCTGCTCCTACTACTTAGGGGCCACAATGTTCCTTCACTGAAGAGAAGTGAGTGTCAAGGTCCTTGAGGCACCCAAACACTTCCTGTCATTCAGTCCTCAGATGAACAGAGCCAATTTGTGAATTCAGCATTAGTTTCCATTTTACAGTTGAAGAAACTGAGATTCGGGGGACTTGGCTGTCACATGCTACTTTATTTTTTACTCTACTTCTGATTGATTAGAAGTCTGTTCCTCTTAAGCCCTGACTTGAAGTGTGTATAAATATGTCTAATAAAAGAAGTGCCCTGTGGAAGGAGCTAGTGGAAGTAAGTCCATGCACTGTGTTCCTGAGCATTACCACGGAGTGTGTAAACAGAGATGTCTGCTCCAGTCATCATGATTTAGTGGATGGAGAGAGGAGTCTAGTGTTTTTGAAAGCATCCCAGGTGATTCTGATGTCCTAACTGTTTGAGAGCATTAGCTCCATGTAGCCCTGTATGTTAATTACATTGTTTATTCCACATAAAAGTGTGAATTCTACTTTATTTTGTGGAGTTCTGCTGGGGACCTTACCTTGACGAGGTTGGGGTCTAAATATCAATAAACTGTGTTATCGGTAAGTACCTTCTTTCATGACTTGGCTAGTATTTAGAACATGACATGCTTTCTCTTGGTTGGGGATTTAAGTTGGAAGAGATGTGTGTCATCTGGAAGATGTGTATTATCATGCAGGCTATCCTCGTATGAGATGATTTTTCAAAGGTAAAGATGCGGGTAATGGATAACCAAGGAGAACGGGGCTCTTAGTAGTATTTGGAAGCCCCCCAGCTATCATCCAGTGGGGGCCATTAACGCACCACTGAATTGAAGATATCCAAGGGCTAAAACACATTTTAGTGCTTTCTCAATTTTGGTTTCAATTTCTTTTTCTCCTGTGCAGGCAGTACTTGCTTTGGTTAGCAGAAAGCAGATGATAACGTCTTTTTAAAGGCAGAGTTGAAAACACCAGATTGCTTCCTTAAAATTATCAGTTAACCTTTTCTCCTCACACCTCTCTTACTGCTTCTTAAGGTCTTCTGTGTCTTTTGCCAGTAGCCTTTTTTTCCCCTTCCATTTACTAAACTTCTATCTTCATGCATTTACTTCTATATGCAAAGTTTGGCTTAACTTTTCCTTCTCATGACCTTCCCATTAGCTCTTTATTCTCCACAAAGATCTCATTTCAGCCAATTCATTACTTGGGCAAGCAAAATTCTAAAGTTCATTTTTATTACCTCCCTGGTTTTTCTCCTCTTTTTGTCAGGGTTAAGGATCTATTATTGTTTAGTTGCTTCTTATGTTTACATCCCAGAGGAATTCCTCTGTGATTCTCACTAAATTAGCAAAGAATGTCTTTGAATGTCCCTTCCTTTTGAATTTTTCCATGCTCAAAACATGCAGACAACAGATCTGATGAATGTGGTGATAGAATCACCAGGAGGATGGTGAGTATGAGGGAGGAAAACAATTATTATGTGTTGAGTAGTTTCTGTGACTGAGATATTTTACTGAACATTTTGTATATATCAGCTCCTCTTACTGTTCCAAACAATGTGATAGTTACCCAGCACTCCCAGAAAACACTGTTTTGCTGGGGGAGACGCAACTGGTTGAGGGTGAAATGTCCTCAGAGGGAACAGCCAAGAATAGGTGGTCACTTGGGGGCCTAATTAGCTTGAGATTGCCAGAGGGATTGTTTCATAGGGCCCCCTCCACTCGTTTCAAGTTTCCAGAGAAGCTAGAGATGTAGCTCTTAATCACCGTGCGGCTGTTGTTGACCAGAGTGCAGTGAATCCACCTTTGATGGATTCTGATGCCACAGTGTTAATTAGAAAGTTCCACAGAGAGACACTCGGGGTCTATCAGTGATCAAAGGGCCAGGCCTCTGACAAGGATGAGTGGCAGAAAGAGAAATAGAGGAGCAGATCAACAGCACAAATTTAAAATGCTGTTACTCATGAGAAAACTGAGGTGAAAAGGAATAATAAAATTTTTTCAAAGGTGGTAGGTGATGTAGCCAGGATTTGAATGTAAGTATTTGTTTTGCATTTCTCCCTCATCTGCTTTCCTTTTTTTAAAAATTAGATATTTCAAGGTGATGATGTTGAATGAAATCAGCCAAAAAGTGAGACAGATTTTTGAATGGTTTCACTCATCCATGGAATATCTATTAAAAAAAAAAAAAACAATTACATGCAAACAATAGGAGGAAGAAAAATTTGAGCTCAGCCAAAAAACAAAAACAAAAAACAAAAAACAAAAAACCGGATTCCAGAGGGAATAGGGGAAAAGGTGGAGGGAGGGTTGGGGAAGGAAAGTAGATGAGGCAGATGGAGTATGATGAGCATAGGTGGCTTTGCTGGATAACAAAAAAATAAAGATGATTAAACACCAGAACAAAATGGAATTTGTTTCAGGGATGCAAAGATTATTTAACATGTGAAAATCTATGTCATAGACCATATTAAAGACTAAAAGACAAAATCATAAAAAAAAAAAAAAACAGATGCAGCTGGAATTTATGCTCTTTTGTTACGTACACACGCCCTTTGGTTAGTATATGTGTGTGGGTCACACACAATGATTTTCTGTTATGTTAGCTTGGAAGCTCATTTTTTCTACCCATATAATATATAAATCCCAATGTTATTTCTTCTACAGGGATGTTCCTAGAGTGTTGACAAATGATTTTATGTGTCTGGGCTTCAGTATTTTCAGTGTACAAAATATAATCAGTGTTTGACTGATTAAATATGTTACTTGCAAAATATTTTATTAGGTTTGCAAACTCTAATCCATGGCCTGCTGTCCTGTTTCTGATAGCTAAGGGTGGATGTGGAAACTTTTAATACATGGAGTGTCTTCTCTTTGCTGATAGATGTTTCTGTAAAAAATGGCTAAGGTGATGAGATCAGAATCAACTGTGTTTCTTATGCAGAACGGGTGCTTGAGATGCATGCTAAGTCCCTCGCTATGCATCTCATTAACTTGCCTAGCAGTTGGAGATCTGCATACTGACTTTGAGAATATTTCATTACTGTATTTTTTCTAAGGGAGGCTCTACGTTTGCCAAAGAACTGACAAGATATGTGTCTCTATAACTCAACTAGTTTTATATTATGATCAATATGAAAGATTGCCTCTGATTACCTGGGGACAACATGAAACTGTTAAGATAGATTAGGTTTCTGGTTTATTTTTTTGATTGACCGAATCCTGTACGATTTAGGAAAAGGAGGTGTATTGAAGAAAATTTTGAAATGCTTTCCTTTAAAACTATTTGTCCAAAGTTTGTGTTTTAATTTTTGCAATAATTTAAAGAAAAATGAAAAGACATTTGTCTCCATTTTATAGATGACAAAAAGAAAAACAAGTTAGTTTTCAATTGCTGCTCTAACACATTATCACAAACTTAATGGCTTAAGTTAAACAAATTTATTGTCCTTCCGATCTTTAGGTCAAACTCTGATGTGGGTGTTGATCTGACAGGACTATGATGGCTTCTGAGACTCTAGCAGAGAATCATTCCCTTTGCCTTTTCCAAATTCTAGCGCCTACATGCAATCCTCAGTTTATGTCCTTTCATTGTCTTCAAATCCAGCAACAATAGTCTAGTTGTTTCCAATCTCTCTTACTTCTTCCTTCTTACCTCTTCAACTTTTCCAGCAGAGGCGATCTACTTTTTAGGACATGTATGATTAAATGGGCACAAAAACCTGGATAATTCAGAATAATCTCTTCCATCTCAAGATCCTGACTGTTAATAACATCTGCACATTGCTATGTGAGTTCATATTGTCGTAGATTTTGGTGTTCGTCTCATCCTTTTAATTATGACATGATATTCTGAAAAGCAAACAGTTCGTTATTTCAATGTACTGTAATGAAATAGATTTTTAGGACATAATAGATATAAAAGAGGAAGTCTCTCTTTATGAAGGTTCTTAGATTAAAAAAGCCAGTTCCCAAGGAGTAAATTTAGAGAATTTGTTTACTCTCTTTTAGGGTTTAAAATTGCCTTGTACATTTGCTGTAGATCCCAGATAAACTGAAGAAGGTAAATCTGACCCATCCTCTTTCCCAAAGAGCCATGTTCATTGTTAGACCATAGTTTCTTATTTATTGATTGCTGTTAAAGAGTTGTTGATTACTAAGTAACTCCAATAGGGTTAGTTCAGACATTAAGCAAGTCTCAGATTGTTTTCTAGTGTTAACCTCTTTCTTCCTTTCCACGTCATATTATCTGAAAGGTATGGGAAGCTTATCCTAGTAAAATCTGCTGTTGGATTCTTCACTTGTGGTGCTTGGCAAGATGCATTTATTTACACATTGATAGTCATGATAACTATCTAAGAGAGAGGTGAAGGAAGCTTCAGATACATCCAGTGAATGCAGAAATTTCTTAGCCATAAGGCTTTCTGGGTGATCCCCAAATCACTCTCTAATTCTTATTTTCTCTACATTCGAAGCTGTCTCCATTGCCACGTGTTCAGTGATGGAAAAGGAGTGATCTGATGTGTTTTTCAATAGCCTTGAGCATAACATCTAACTCAGGATAGACATATTGATTAGTTGGTTAACTTATATATTTAGATGCCCATTTCTTCTAGGATAGAATTTTTGCTGTGCTTATCAAAGGGTGTGTGCTGATAAATAGAAACCTAAAATTAGAAAACCAGAACATGTTCTGGAAAAAAAAAACCTAAATATTAATGTAGTTAACAAATAGTTTCTGTGATTAACAAACAAATTTAAGCACAACAAGGAGGATCATGGAAAGCCACTAATTCCTCTGGCAATGTTAAGGCAAGTCCAGACTTTTCCAAGAGTTTTGCCCCAAATTTCTGGGTGCCTCTCACTGACTTGGACTGCTCAGCATAACAGTGTGAGAATATTCAAGCTGTTTAGACATCTCATATTCACGGTATATAACCAGACTTGTGTGGATCAATATCCTGAAAAGAAAGATGAATTGATATCCCTGAAGTGTTTTGGACAGTCAGAATAAAAATCATTTGTTATTTAGTTCTCCAGGCCAGGTGAGTGGTAACAATTCATCTGTGCACTAGTGGATGAATGGTAAATCTTACTAGAGGGGAGAATTTCCCTCCCACCATGATTGCTGCACTTCAGTGGAGGCAGTCAGTAGGGTGAGCAGTGCCAAAAAGGACCTCAGAGCCTCTGGTGTTGGGTTGAAAACCAAGGGAAGAGCTCTGTTGTACTGCTAAGTGTATGTCATGCGCTACTTTCTTTACTGGAAGAGACAGACAAATTTCTTGAGTTGGTAATTGGTAATTAGTTGTCAACAGAAAGATGTCAGGTATTTAGAGACATTTACACAGAAAAGAGAGAGGAGGGTGTCAAGGGATGAAATAATTATTTTGTTCTTTATTTAAGATGACAAGAATAATTGGGTTTAACTCATTTCTTATTTTTTTTTTTATTATTCAGGAGAGTGCCGCTTTCTAGTAGGTGATCTGATATTGTGCAGATTGTATGTTTTTGTTCTTGTGTGTTGTGTTGGTGGATATAAGAGCCATGAACATGGTAATGGATGAGTGAAGATTGAAATGCATTCTCTTCACTCCTTGATCTCTAGCTCCTAAACTTACTCTTCTGTTACCCAACCTCTCATTCAATTTAAAATTGTTGTCTCCAGTAAACTTCATGTCTTTAAACTCAAAGTTGTCAAACTTGATCTCTCAAGAATATTTAGCACTTATCATTCTCTCCCCAGAATAGCCTTTTCAGTTTCCCTCTTCCCTTTACAGTTAATCACACTATCCTTCATTGTGTCAGGCAAATCAGAACCCTCAGAGTCATCTTTGACCACTCCTCCTCACACCAATATCCACTTCATAAGCAAATTTGGTCATCTTTACCTCCTGCATCTCCACAGGCCACCATTCTACTCAACCATGTCATTTCTCACCTTGTCTTTTAAAGTAATCTCTTAAATATCTACCGTATTCTCTGTTGCCTTGCCCATCCCCCTTTTCACATAGTTGCCAGAAATGTTCCTCCGAAGGTGTTGTCATGTAAGTGAAACTGCTGGCAGGGTCTACAAGGCCTAGCATGTCTGGTCTTGACTTCCCCTTAGGAATCATCTACTAGTCCTTGCTCTTTCTGTGTCAGCCACTGGGCTTTCCTTCAGTTCCTTTGTGTCACAGGGCCTTTGCACATGCTATTCTCTGCCTCATATAACCTTGTTTCTTCTTCTCCTGATTAATATCTAATCATTCTTGGATTTTAACATTAATGTCACTTCTGGAAAGTTCCTTCTGAGTTGCCTTGTTTAGATTACTTCCCCCTTTTATCTCTCACACAGCAGCATGGACCTTTCCTGTTAATGACCTCTTCCTACTACACTGCAAACTCCATGAAAGTAGGAACTGCACCTATTTTTACACTAGATAACAGACATGCACTCAGAAAATATCTGAATGACTTGAATTCTACTTCTCTAGAACACCTTTGTTAGTTATTCATAACACGAAGTCTCCCTGTTCAAGGCAAACCTGGTATTCCTCTTTAAGTATGAGCTGTCTTTTTTTTTTTTTTTTGAAATATATGTTGGAGTTTTTTCTAACTAGATAGTATGTTTCACAATTATATTATCTGCTTCCTAGATAGTAAGCTTTCTAAGGACAAACTGAGTTCTCTGAGGAAAAGAAACATATCTTACACTTCCAAAGATAGTCCTCTAGACTGCCTGAATGATTCTGAGCACAAAGCAGGTTTTGAACCAAGATTTGGGGATTGTTTTGCCATTGTTCATATGTATGTAGAGAGGAGTTCTCATCTTTCCTGCGTGGCACCTCTGGTCTGGGCTTTCTCTTCTGCCTCCTTAGTTATGGAGCTTGTGTAGTTCAGTGAGAGGTGGGAGTAGTATCTTTGACTGGCACCCTTTGGGAGCTTCGTGTTACCTCAGAGTGCAGGCTTCAATTCTTCACCTTTAAGATCAGGAGACGGAGACTTGGAGAGGAGAAGCTCCTGCTTTAGAGGAGGCAGGTGCGCAGTTGATTGACCAGGTTGCATAACTCATTAGATGAAAAGCCCTAGCTTGGGTCCCCTGACTCCAGGCCCATTGTTCTTTGCCAGGTTGTCTCATTTAAATTTAGAGAAGATTAAGTACTCATTAATGGGATGAGGGACACATGCTGGGAATTGAAATTAATGGGGACAGGGAAAGCCAGGAAAATCCTGGGGGAAAATATGGGTACTGTATGGGTGAAACCAGGTGAAGGAGAGATGGGTTATATATTTGGTAAAAAACATTATGTAGAATTTACTTTTGTTTGAAGCATAATGTGTAACTATTTTCTTATATTTATTGAATAATTATGTATTAAAACATTCCTTCAACCTGATCCTTTTCTCTCTTACCTCCTTTTATCTGTGTTTATAAACTATACAAACCATACAATGTGACCCCACAGAGTGTCATATTCTGTAACTGATACAACTTTGTTTATGCTCACACACAAATCTTGGTGCCTTTCCTCATAGCCCTTCTATTCTGTTTCTTTTTCTAGGTACCTGATGCCGTTTTCTTTCTTGTGCACCTGTGTATGTGCAACACACACACATACCCACACCCCCCCACACCCCCACCCCCTTCTGAATGTGCATAAACAAAGAGTGAATGCAAGTGAAATACTGTGACATATGGTACCTGAAAAACCAGAGTCTCAATGGTAGGGCTGTAATCAAAGGTGCAGATGTTTGGCATTTGACAAATGAAATTTTTTATGTAAAACTGTTTTAGTACATTAAGTAAAAAGAGGAAAAATTAGCTGCATACTGTAATGAACATTTCTTTGCATTGAAAAGGAGTAAAATGGGAAACTGAACTAAACAAATGTTAGGCCTCTAGTGAACCTCTGAACATCTTTTTCCAGGTATTCACCTTTCATTTTTATATCCTCTTGGGGATTCTTTGCTTCTGACTTTATTATTCACCTTACACAGATAGTGCATTAAAGTGTTTTAAGTTGCAGTAATCTTAAAGCGTTTGGAAATAGATTTTTAAAGATACTATGATGTTTTCTTTAATGTCAAATTTTATTGCAAATGCATTTTTTTTTTCCTTTTTACCCATTCAGACCTAGCAATTACTCATTTTTCTCCCAGTTCCCAAAAGTTTTTTCCTTCTAAACACCTTTACTTAGATATTTCGGTACCCAATGGCTGACTTTTAAAATGTTTCATTGACTATTTTATTGTCACTGAATTTAGCTCAATATGCAATTTGTTATTTCCTGTCCAGACTTATTCCTTATTTAGTGTTTGATAATTTTTTACTTCACCTTGATTGCAGATCTCTTGAAATTAGGAGTCATTTGTGTGTGTGTGTGTGTGTGTGTGTGTGTGTGTGTTAAGTGATCCATAAATATCCGTTGATTCATTTTGATTGTGTTTAGAAATGGAAGGGATCTCTTTATTTATGAGAAAATGACATATGTGGGCCAATTATAAATACATAAAATAGTCATCAATTGGGAATTGCTATCAGAAAAATAATTTGGCATTTCTTATCACAATCTTTTGGAATTGTGCCTCTGTTTCCTAATTGGCTTTCTTTGGATGGTTCTTGACAGTTCTAGGCCTACAGTTGTTTTCAGTGTTGTTCTTATTGCCAATGTATTTTTTTAAATCTTTTCATCAGAAGCAATTCAAAATGATATTTCTTAACAATATTTTTTTCATTAAGAAGAAATAAGGATCTTAACCAAAGATTAAAAATAATACACACAGTTAGTAACTATTATTTTTATAATACTTTCATTTATCTTTTATTTGATCTTTACAGCAACAGAAATTTGTATTCTCATCATGTAATGCCTCAGGTTTCTCATTTGTAAAAAGTGAATGAGGAAACTGAGGTGTTACATGATCAGGCAGAAGCCTTAATAGCTGTTGAATAGCATAGCTTGAGCTCTAACCCAGTCAACTAACCAGAACTTTTGGAGTTTCCTGTGTGCATTTTCACTCTGCCTTTGATAAAATAGCTACCCTGTTAGTAGATACAGACATGTTTGATGTTCCATAAAAAGAGGTGTTTTCCAAGTCACATGTTAAAGTTATCTCTCTATGGTAAAGTTATAATCTGTTACAATGTCTTGCCTAATAGTGTAGACTTGATCAATATTCCATGGATGTCAGCTGTTTGTGGACTTGTCAAAATTGATGTATTCCTGAAAGTGTCTCAGCACTTAGAATCTTACGGTTTGGGAAACTTTCAGAGAATTTGAGGGTCTATCAAATACCACCCTTTGTGGTTGTATTCTAGTCTTGAGAGATGACCTCAGGGATACCATTTTCCTCCCTACTCCACTGAAGTAAAGTCCTTCCCTGAAGCCCATCATATCCTTCTGTGTGGAACTGTTCATGTTGCCTGCAGTTTCTTGTTTGATCTGCCTAGCGAGCTCTTAGCAAATGTGTTAACTTAATTTCTTGTAAGTGCTTGGCTTCCTTAACTCTATTTAAAGTCTTGAGAATGGCACTGTGTTTATTTCTTCTATTACCAGTTGACCACAGTGGTTGGGATAGTAATGTTGCCAGTAGTCCAGCCAACTTGCCAACGACCATTCATATAACCTTCTAAACATACAGCTGTCTTGCATCCAGCAGGCACTTTGCCAGATCCCGTGGAATTGATCTCACTATGTTATGGTTGAGACACCATAGCGCAGGAAGTTAAATAACTTGCTCAAGGTTACCCAGTAAGTAGCATAATGGGTGTGCACACTTTCCTCTACCATATATATATATATATATATTTAAGATTTATTTATTTATACAAGAACCGGGGTACAGGCCAGATGCGCGGGGCATGAGAGGATTCACCAGAGACAGAAGGGGGAACAGAACAGGCAGACTGACGAAATATACTGCTGAGGGGAGCAGCGGGTGCGACAGGAGAGGTCTGCTGCACCATGTGGGACCCTCGCCAGCTGGCTGAGTTGGAACTGGCACTGCAGAGGCTGCGGAAAGTTTCACAGCATGGTGCACAACTGCCTGTGCCACCAGGGGAGGCCCTCCTCTACCATATTGTCTCTTACAGTCTGCCCAGTGTTCAGCCTCTAGATTTAACTTTAATCTTACTTTGTCATTGCTTTCTGCCTGCTCTGGGTATACTGGTAAATAGATAAGAACTTCTGGATTTTCCAGATAAAACCATCCCTCTTTTAATAATTTCTTTTTTTTTAATTTTAATTTTTTTAAGATTTATTTATTTTATACAAGAACCGGGGTACAGGCCAAATGTGCGGAAGTGTGAGAGGATCCACCAGAGACAGAGTAGGGAACAGAACAGGCAGACTGACAAAATAAAACTGCTGAGGGGAGCAGCGGGTGTGACAGGAGAGGTCTGCCGTGCCATATGGAACCCTCGCTTGCTGGCTGGATTTGAACCTGCACTGCAAAGTCTGCAGACAGCTTCACAGTGCAGCACTCAACCTCCTGTACCACCAGGGGAGGCCCTCTTTTAACAATTTCTTAATGGAGTCTGTGGTGTTTATCACACTGGTGGAAATCAGTCCTCTAATTTTAAAAGTAGATGGTGATTAGTTGCATAGATTTTGAGTATTTTCTAGGAACTTTTTCTCTTTCTTTGCAATTAGCTCTTCACTATTTTTAATGACCACCTTTTTTCTCTTTAGATTTAAGAAAATAATTTGAGTTAGTCTTGGATGCATAACTATGAAGGGTCAAGTATGGGTCTCATAATTTAAAGGACTTTTTAATGAATATTGCTGGAAACACTCTACAATTTTACTTTTGTTTATTCAAAATTACATTTCTAAAAACTGCTGATTTAGAGCCTGTTCATAGAAGGGAACATTCTTCACTCAGGCAAAGTGCAAAAGGCCAAGTAGGATAATTTAGACCCT
Organism: Talpa europaea; assembly: GCF_964194135.1. Taxonomy (NCBI): domain Eukaryota; kingdom Metazoa; phylum Chordata; class Mammalia; order Eulipotyphla; family Talpidae; genus Talpa; species Talpa europaea. Next base: position 81,160,037 of record NC_140073.1, read on the forward strand.
CATTAATTACCTTTTCCCTCATGGTTGGTAGATCCACTCACTAAACCTCTGATAAGGGCAAAAAAATGAAAGGGGTATGAGATTAAATGGAAATTGTGTTCAGACATGGATAGTCACTTTCATTAACAAAAAATACAAAATTAAAAGTGAATTAATATTCACTATAATTTTCACTCATCTAAAATGTGTGTGATATTGCCCCCCAATCTCAAAGATAGTTTTTGAGGTATATTGCTGAGATTTTGGATGTCAATAGTATGACTAGAAGTCATAACTTTTTCCTGCTGAGGAAATATAATGACTAATGTGCAGTTAATACACAGCGGTCTGACCACATTTCTTATCAAAATATTAAAAATTTTTCAAGTTGGTAAATGCCACTGTTATGAGTTGCTGAAACTTCTCATAGTTCAAGAACTAAATTAGGATTAGTATCTAGTAGTTTAGCGCCTACTGAGTACCCTGAGTGGCATCAATCCTATCAGCTAGCTGTTCTGAATGTCACTTTCCTGCTCTTGGCCAGGCTAGTATCTGACTGTTAAATGACCTTTCAAAGTCATTGTTCAATATGAAGTTAGGAGTAGCGTTTTCCAGGTGGTAGATACTGCACCTTAAAAAAGCCTCATAGTCAAAAGTGAGGGGGTAAAGATAGTTTTTGCTTTCTCGTTTTGTGATTAGCAGTATTTTCTAAGGGATGGCATGTGGGTTGATTATGTGAATTATTTGTGGAGTTCCCAGAGCTTTATGCTGGAGGTGTTTAGGATTGGGAATTATAAGTGTGGTACCTGTGAGTGTAGATGCAAATACATTCTGTGGGGTTTTGATATACTCTGACTCCAGGATGTATTATAAGGAGACTGACCTGGTGACTTCTGACAAATTTATGTTATCTTCTATATTTTGTGTAGTGATAATATGTGTTAAATTTCTAATGAAACAGATTGAATATAAATAAATGTTCAAATGTACCTATTGCTCATTTTATCTTTGTAAGATTGATGAGAGGGTGTTACTAGTCACTAAATGATGTGCCTTAAAGGAAGTCAGATGCTTCTGAGTGGTGGACCTAAAGCTGAGACCTCAGATCTACCACTAGAGTCCATGTGAAACTGCTTCCTGAATTGGTATTGGGATTTCTCCCAGTTATCAGGAGTCTACCTCTATAAAGGGCCTGATATTTCAAAGAATATTATTGTAAAGTGAGGAAAATTTTGGTTCCATGAAATAAAACCAAGTGAAACAATGCTTGTGCATGAAGTATATCTAAAATATTATCTCTCGTATTTTAATTTCCCCACAAACAATGGAGAAATAGAAGATGTGTTTATTCTTTCTGAAAAATATGCTACATTCCTGAATGTTCCATAATGTTCCATGGTCCAAGAAGAGAGACAGGTACACCTTTGGGATGTAGATAAAGGACTGAATCTATCCCTGTTGCTGATAAAAGGACACAGGCATCTGTGTTGCATCAGAACAGAGAAAATGACTGAGAATTAATGTCTGTTTATCTTTGCTTTCAGGGAAGAAATTAAACTAATCTCATCAAAGTTATTTAGGAAATTTCTGACTGTACTCTTTAATCTTTGTTTCAGAAAAGAGCAGACTGCATTATTAAAAAAGGAGATCATTGCGTGTAGGAACATTCAGCTGGTGTCTGTTTTCAAATATGAAATTAAAGAATTTGAAGTTAGTTTCAGAGCTGAAAAAACTGCTAGTCAAAACAGTAGGCCATTTAAAAAATGTTACTCTATCATTTGAAACATTTATTCAAAAATGTGTATGTGTGCTCCTACACAAATTTCCTGTGGGTATAATCATAAATGAAAATTTCACTGATTTAAGTTCCAGCTTACAAATTGGACAAAGGTATTCATTTGGTCTCTCTCAAATTGGTACAGACTTCACCTTCACCAGAATTAGGAGAATGGAGAAACCTTTTGTCAGTAGTGTGTGTGTGTCTTCCACATGCTTGTATCTCTACACATACAGTATTTTAACTTCATGTTGTTTAGTTCTGTGGTTAGTAGAGAGGAGATTTACTAATATATGTGCTTTAACAGGTTGTATACCTTATAACACTTGGTAAAACTACCTTGCAACCTAACATTCTCCAAGAGTATAGCCAGGCTGTCATTTTGCCACTACCTTTCCTAGATTCTGATCCTTTTTTTTTTTTTTTTTAAAGATTTTATTTATTTATACAAGAACTGGGGAACAGGCCAGATGCACGGGAGACTGAGAGGATTCACCAGAGACAAAGTGGGGAACAGAACAGGCAGACTGACGAAATACACTGTTGAGAGGAGCAGTGGGTGAAACAGGAGAGGTCTGCTTCACCATGTGGGATTCTCGCTAGCCAGCCAGGATCGAACCTGCACTACAGAGGTTGCAGACAGCTTCGCAGTGCGGTGCTCAACCACCTGCACCACCAGGGAGGTCCAGATTCTCATCCTTTGCCCAATCCTGAGTGTTGGTCTGCTTTAGCACCCACTCCTTCTATCTGACTACACTAAATTGTTAGGTGATGGCATCCCATCTCATGGTATTAAATGTCACCTATGTGCTGAATATGTCCATATTTTTATTTCTAGCCCAGGGAGCTCCAGATTTTCAGACTTCTATATCCACTATCTATTGTATATCTCTCCTTGATTGTCTCAAACTTCGTGTACCTGATTATTGTCACACGCAAATCCCTCTCCTCATGTCGTTTCTCTCCTGTCTTTTCTATCTCATTATGTGGCGTTACCATCACTCAGCTGCTGCCCAGGCCAAAGAAACTAGGGATTCATCTTGACCTTGCATCTGTTTCACATTCAGCCTCCTAGTAAGTCCTGCCAGCTACACTTTGAAGATGTATCCTACATATATCTTGAAATAAATCCTAGCAGCTCAACTAATACCTTCCTAGTTTGGACTAACTTCATTTTCCAAAATGATCTCTCTCTTTCCACTCTTACCCTTACTGGAATACCATGGCCTGTATTCCATGCTCTGTATTTAGAGTAAACCTTTGAAAATAGAAATCTAATGCTGTCAGCTCCTGTCTTCCCAAATCTTCCTGTCCTGAGAATTAAATCTCTGGTCCTCATCATGGTCTGCAAAGTCCACTCTGGATCTTCCACTGCCTATCACTATTCATTTGCTAGCACTTTTTCTTCTGTCCACACCTCATTCATTTGTCCTAGCTATACTGGTTTCCTTCTGGCCCATCAAGTTTGCACCCCAGAGCCTCTGTTCCCTCTGCTTGCAAAGCACTTTCCCCAGAAGCTTACTTCCTCTTGCCACCTTCATTCAAAACTCCTTTCTCTTCCCACATATAGTTGCAGGGCTTCCTTCCTCAACTTATTCAAAACTCTGCTCTTTGACTGCTCCAGCTTGATTGGCAACCTTGACACTCTATTGTTGTTGAACATTTTATAGCACTTCTCACTACCTGAAGTAATATTGAATTGGCCCTAAGGATCTGGGGACCCCCAGGAGTTCCTCTTGTCAGTTCTGGTCTCAAGAGGAAGGAATTCAACTTGGAGACCAGAGTTAGGCAGAACAGCGCGGGATTTATTGATAGTTAAGAGAAAGACAGGAAAGCTGTCTGAGCAGGGAGGAGTCTCGAGTGGGTAGCCACTGAAGGACCAAAACAGCAGGCATTTATATGGGTATAGTGGGCAAGGAGTGGGGGTTCAGCCTTTGGGTGTCACTGTGTTGTCTCTCACAAATTAGTTGGGGCCTGTGGGGTTTCTTATGTTACTGAGCCCCACTGAGTTTTCCATGTTACCTGATCTGTCTTACCAGATCCAGCTTTTGTCTGTTGCTTCAGCTTTGTGTGTTGTCAGTGTTCTGAACACCCATTTTTAATCGGGTTGAAGGGGGCACCCTGGCTCCCATGGGTTATTCCCCATTTAGTTTCATTAATGGGTTTCAGACACCTGGGCTGGTGGTGGCGGTGCCCTTCTTGTTTCCACTGATACTTCCTTATTCAGATTGATAAATGGTCTTGAGGGCTTGTGGCTCCCTGTTTCTGACTGCCTGTACCCATTTCTTAACTTCCTCATTCAATATTGGCTGTTTGACTTGCATATTCACTGTCCATCTCCCTGGAAAATTCAGGAGCTCCATTTGGATGTGGCATTGTGCGCGTCTCCAGCAACAGTACCTGCATGTAGTGACTGAACAAATAAATACTACAATAATATTCATCTTTCCTCCCCTTGATATCCTTAGCCATTTTATAATTTTCATTGTGTGATGATTTAAATGGTCTCGTTATATCCTAACCTACGTTTCTGCGAATACTCAGTAATATTTTGATCTAATAGAATAGAAGAACATCTGATTTCAAGGGTAATCAAAAGAGCTTAATGGACCCAGGCACAGGACTTGGAAAGGAAAAGACCTGGTTTTGATGCTGACTGCCTCTTTTTGAATTTGTGGTTTTGGGACAATTTGATTTACTTTTCTTGACTGCATTCCTCATTTGAAAACTGAGGGCAATGAAAGCACACACATTTGTTTGCTATACAGAGTAAATAAAATCACGAAAGTAGAGCTCCTAGCAGAGTTAATCCCTAAATATTGTTTGTTTTTATTAGTGCTGCTTTTAGCTTTAGTCCCAAAGAAGGGTGTACATAAATTTTTAGCAGTCAAATTATTGATCAAGTAATCATATTTGTCACTCTTTTTGCTTCATATGAATGTAATTCAGGGTTTTCCTAGGATCTGCTTTCTTGGGTTGTAGTGTACCTTAGGCGTGGAGGGAAGGACGGTGGCATTTGCGTGACTATTCTTGAAAGGAGAGGCTTGTGTTTAGGCTCAGCTACAGGCACTATGGCCAGCTCTCTAATTGTCTAAATATATAGTAGAGTCAGTATTTAAACTACTTCAAATGAAGCTGTGCAATAAATGTCATTTCTGTATTTTCTATAATTGATCTCCTCTTGCCAGCTTCCTCCCACCGGGTTCCAAGGTTTGGAGAAATAAACTTGCTAATGAAAACATACCCTAGTCTCTCTCTCTCTCTTTTTTTTTAAGATTTATTTATTTATTTATACAAGCACTGGGTACAGTCAGAAGCGCGGGAGGGTGAGAGAATTCACCAGAGCCAGAGCGGGGAGCAGAGCAGGTAGAAGGACCGAAGTACACTGCTGAGGGGAGCAGCGGGGGCAGGAGAGGTCTGCGCGCCATGTGGGACCCTCTTCCGGTGGCCGGGGAGCAGCCGGGGATAGAACCGGCACTGCAGAAGCTGCTGGTAGCTTTGCAACCCAGCACTCAACTGCTGTGCCACCGGGGAGGCCCCTCTTTTTTTTTTTTTTTTTAATTTTAAGAGGTCATATTTTGGTCATTTAATTTTTGCTAGTAATTATGCAGCCTTCCCGTGTTTCATTCCTCCTCCTTCCCAGGATTGGGTCCACATGGCAGTGAGGCTTATGACACAGCTCCTTGAATGCTGGGCCTTCTTTTGTTTTCCCTGGGCATCTGATCTTGTGCCTACTGAGGTGTGACGGGACTGACCTGCATTTTTGAGAACATTGTGCTGGCACTCAGTAATGCTGAATTTTTTAAACAAAACTAATTTCCTGCTGGCAGAACCTGCCTTATTCTGTTAGTGCTTATTTCCTTGGGTTTCTCCATCCGCTTTGTACCTGGAAAGCTCTAGTCTGTGGGGAAGATACTAGGACTGCTCAACTGCTTAGCCTTACCATGCTGGACTTGCAGAACTCAAGCCTTTGCCTACCCACCTAGAAACCTTTGGCATTTGTTTCTAAACTAGCTCTGCTTTGTCCCTGGGCATCTGAGACTATCACGGTGCTCCCACACCATATTGGACAAAGGAATTGACAAAGGAACTTACAGATTTTCCTAGACTGTCCTCTCTCGGAAGCATAGTTTCTTCCTAAAACTTGAGGATTTCCACCACAATGACTACCTCTCCACTTGCCAGAGTGTCATCCCTGGCTGAGAGGATGCTCCTTCCACCTGTCACTTTCCCTCTCTCCTCATCACTGCTTATGAGAACCAGAGGAAGAATTTCCCCCTTCTGGTTCCTGTCAGCTTTCCCAGTATTATATCCTTCATCTTCAGTATCCAATGACTTAGAGTAAAACTCTGATTTGAATGCAACGTGTTTATTTTTGATACATAAGTGGGGGAATTTATAATAATTATTTAAAAAATCCAGTGCTTTTTTCTTTTGCTACAAACCCGACCCTTGGACTCATTAATTTAAACTTTGTGGCTAGCATTGACCTCCCTCACTCTCTCCTTCTGAGGAACTTTGGAGAGTTGTAAAGGGAGAAGACCTTCACAGAGCTGATCAATGCCTCTCTTTAGCATTGATCATTTTATTTCATTAAAATATAATCCCCTTTTCCTGCTGATTCTGTGGGGTCTCATGAATACCCAGATTTCTTGGTTTGTTGGCTTATGTTCATGACAGCCATCAAAGAGCCCAAACAGCTCTGGACAGATGCATATACTTGAGTGGATACAATAGACTTTAAGATAAAATCCATCTTTATTTTCATGTCTTATTTATGGACATGTTTTGTTTCAAGATAGGCATCAATGTTTAATCATTGCCAACTATTTGCCTGTTATAATATTATGGTCTGGGATATTAAATTGAAAAGCCATGGATTTTAGCTTTTCGGAGACCTGTTTAAGTAAAGGAAACAGGCAGAAGGATAAGGACAAGACAGATTGATAATATACGATTGTAGAAGTACGTGTACAAATGCCTGTAATGTATAGAACAAGAATACCTATACGGAACAGAACTCACCAGTTCTGTTAAGTTGTTGCAGGGCAGGACAGGGAAGCCTGTTGGACCAGGTCACCACTGAGATAGAGGTTGAAAAGAGCTTGTAGGTAGGCAGAAGGGAAGTTGTGCAAGCAAAGGTATTGAGGCAAACAGTGAGTTTCAGGGACTCTGAATTGATTTATATGTTAAAAGCATAGGAATTTTGAGGGATTAGCAAGAAATGAGCTTGTCAAAGTCAACAGGGTCCAGATCATCACAGGCTTTGGATGTTTGCAAAGGAACTTGAACTTTAACCTAAAGATGCGGGTCATTGGAGGATTTTAAACACAGGAAGAGTTTGATTTGTCTCATTTCAGGGAGCTTGCTTTGGGTATTGTGTGGAGAAATTGGCTATAAGGGAATAAACCTACTTAGAAACCAAAAATTCACACAGGAAAAAAGAGAAAACTGTTGAGTTTTCTCTATTAAGAGGCATGCAGAAGTAATTTCCTGTCACAGCACAGGAGATGAGGGCTGCGAAAAATTAGGGGAGAAGTATGGAATGACTACAGAATTTTTGATTTGTTTGATTGGATAGTTGGTGGTGCTACCCCAGGAAAGGAATGATAGCATGGAGACCTTTCTACACTGTTGTCACTACACTTTACTATTTTTCGTTTTTTAGTTTCTGTGTTTTTTTCCTCCCCACCACCTCCCCTATATCCTCTTAATCCTTTTCCCTCCCCCTAGCAGCTAGCATTTTTTGAGAACATGCTATGTGCATGCCCTTTGCATTTATTACTCTAAGTTAGTTCTTCCAACTGCGCTATGAGATAAGAATTATTATTATCCCTCACTTCTACATGAGAAACCTGAAATCCAAGAGGTTCAATACCTGGCCAAAGCCACGCATTTGGAAGTGTTACAGCCAAGATTTGAATCCCTTCTGACTTTGAAATCTAAAAAGTTTTTAAATTTTCATATTTAATGTTGAATGTAGTTCCATTTAAAGTTGAGCATTCATTAAATAAATGAGAACATGTCTAAAAGCAAGAACTAGAGAAGTCATTATTCAGGGCCTTGCTACATAAAAAGCTATATCTTTATTGTTCTGGGTGCTTTCAAGAGGGGCCAGGAGGAATTTGAGACTTTTACAGGTTATGCAACTAAGGATATCCCCTAGGATGTTGAATATATGAACCTGGATCTCAGACTAGCTGTTATAGCTAGAGAAACACACTTGAAAATCATCAGCGGACAGGTGGTAGATACATCTTAGAAATGGTAAAAACAAACAAACCTTTTAATTACTTCAACTGTATGGACCATGAAACTCTACCAAGAAAATAGACATTTTAGATTTTACCTGAAGTAGCAAAAGGATGTTTGTAATAAGCAGATTTGTATGGAATGTTATTCTTGCTCTCAGGATAGTTTCTCAATGATTCTAGAGATGTCTAGTGTTTTCCCTTGTTGGTCTGTTGCTAATTTGTCAGTGTCTCTTGCTTCACCAGTAATGGAACCTACGTCCTCCTAGCAAGCTAATTGAACTATAAAAATGACACTCTGAAGCAGCTAAGTCTGTGGAAGCATGAATTTGTCAAATAAAGGGATTTAAAGACAATTGTTTTTAAAGAATAGCTTGCACTCTTGCGTTATCACTTCCTTTTTCATCCAAATGATTTCTGTGTTCTTGGGAAAATATCAGTATTCATCATTGTTTAGTTGGGGGGAAAAAAGCCCACAGCAAATTATTTTATAGGTGTCAAAAGCTACTTAGGAAGTATAGGACACCACAAGGTACTAAGCGTATGAAATAGTTTGTGTTCCTTGTACCTTTACAAAAATAATTGACTCATTAATCTCAACTATATCAATCTGGTCCCATTATGAGGGTCAAATATAGGTTAATTCTAGTAAGTGGATGAGTATCAGTTTACAGATAGGTATGCATTTAACAGATATTATCTTAGCAAGAAAGTGGTAATTAGAAAATTATTTAGTGAGGAGATTTTAGGGAAAAATGCTGTAAGTGATAGCTTCATTTTCTGCCTTAAGATTGATTATCAGGAAAATGAAAACTGAGCTGTGTCCCCAAAATTGACATTTCGAAGTGTAGCACAAAGCAATTTCTCTTCTCCTTGGGAAAACATTTCTGAAAATAATAAAAAAAAATGTTTTCACTAAGGGAGCAATAATTTCACACAAATCACTAAACAGAGGCAGTGAACAAACCTGACTTGACATCAGATTGCTTTGGCTTTAAATTCTGACTCTATCACTTTTCTGTTTGACTTTTTGATCTTTTTTTTTTCCCCATGAAGTGGGCAATAATGTTCCACAGACTTATTTTATGAATTGAACAAGAAAATATACATGAAAGCATTAAGAACAATGCTTAATACTCAATAAATGCTCTCCCCATCATGCATCTACCCCTCCAAATAATGAACTCTAATCAGGTACTTACTGGCAGGGTCTCCTTTTACAAAAAATGGAATTGTAGTTTTGTTATTGTAATTTTGAGGTTGAACAAAATAACTGTTCACTTGTACCAAGTGATTTTTTTTTTTTTTGCTTTTTTCCTTTGCTTCCTAGTAGACACTGCTTTTCTTTCATTTAACTCAACAGATTTAAAAGCATGTTTATGCTTCTATTGTCAAGGGCAAATCATTCATTCGAAGTAAGGCAATGTCCCATTGTTGCAGTTATTGGCACCTATTATGGGGAAAGTTAGAATTTTATCTAACTGTATAAACATTGCATTTCTTACATTTCCCAACAGGAATGCTAGCTTCATCTGAAGTTCTCTCTGATGATACTGAAATGAACATGCTTATCTGTCATAATGGAATCATGTATTCATGAATATTCCATGATATTTTCCCTTCTGTATCATAACCACATGACATGCATAGGTAACATTTAAAAATGGGGAAAAAAAACTTAAATATAACCTTCATAATGTTCAAGACAAAAATGATGGGAATTGGCTATGTGCCATGCTTTTTCTTACAAATGGAATTTCATAAATAAGACAGTGCTTGCCACATTCCGATGGAAGAGACAGATGTACAAAGACCCAATGGCAGACAGTGCTGAAGTGGAGACGCATTTCTGCTCTTGTAGATATTTGAAAGTGATGCTTATGTAGTCGCTGGTCACCTGGTTTGCAGACACACGGTAGTAAGGCTTCTTTTCTCTTCTGAGCAGGTGAGAATATACTGACAGTTTTGAGGTGGTTGTTTATCTTCTATATTATTGATAGCAAATGCTGGTCTCAGTTTACCTTAGCCAGTGAAAGGAAACACCAATTGAGAAGGAAAGTAGTTCATTTGTCAACAGATTGAAGAGGGCAGAAGACTCATGTCTGAAAAGACCATGGTCCTGCTCTTTGGCAGAGGACAGCAGCATTTTTCCAGATTTACAAGGGAGTAAAAGTGGGATTGGGCAGGGGTCAGCGTGTCTATCCTTACAGTATGGGTATCTGGAGGTTTTGGTTGATGCAGCTTGCTTTTGTCATCAACTGGTGATCAACAATTCCAATTTATCTTCCTAGTGTTTCTCTTTTCCTTGGAACATAAGAAAACTCTTTGTTAAGCTCTCCCATTCCTTTTTTTTTTTTTTTTTTTACCCTTTACGATTAGTGGGACAGAAAGAGAGACAAGTCCTTTGTTACTGTTATATGATCACATGGTTGGCTTCTGGGGTACTCCTTATCAACCAGGGGGACAGGCAGGTGCCTTTGAGCTCTTGGGGTTTAATCCAGTTTGCACAGTTCAATGATCTACCAGCTAAACATTGCCCTCAGTTATGGGGTCAGTGTGTAAAGTAGAATTTAATGATTGTCCATGATAGATTTTATACAACAAGAGGCCAGACTCTGATCTGGGACAGAGAAAACTGCTTCTAACCCTCTTTGTGTATGGCTGCATGACTTGATATTTTTTGGATGTTGGCTTCTGTGCAGTTTTGTTTCTAAGAAAGTTGCATTTGTCAGAGTTCAGTCAGTCAAACAAAAATCATTCTAGGTAGTTCAAACAGAGAATTTAGCATAGGTGTTTGGTTACATGGGTAATGGAAGAGATGAGAAGCTGGACATTGGACATTGCGCTAACTACAGAGTAAGGGCTAGAAGCTACTATACAGTTCTAAGTCTGGTATAACAAGGGGAGTGAAGTGTAGGCAGCATCTGGGAGCTATACTCTTGATGGAGACTGGAATTATGGTTGGCCAATCTGTTGAATACAGGTCAAGAAGAACAAGGCAATCCCCTATCCCAATCCTTGGCCAGCCTCTAGGCTCCAAGTGCCAAGAGCCAGGCTCCAAGTTCTAAACCACCAGATAAGATGCCCAAATCTCTGAAAAGTGGACCACTGTGCCAAGATTAGAGAGGGAAACCAGGAAAGCCAGCAAAAAGAAAAGGTTGGACTGGCAGCCCCTAAGCTGATAAGGACAGCTCTTGGCAAAACTGGCTGGGCGAGGCCAAAGCATAGCATTGAGAGTGAGTCTGTGCAGCCACCATGTCTAGCAGACCCTAAGGCCTACTGCAGGGTACGGCTGCAGCTGTAACAAGAAAGAAGAGTTGGCCTCCTTCCTGAGAGTATGTTCTTACCCAAAGCCATGGATGGGGAAGAAATGGATGAGCCTGACTGGGAGATGAAATATTTTAGAGGTTCTGTTTGGATTCTTCAAAGCAAACTCATCAGAAAGCTGCTGTGAACTGGACCAACTTCAAATTCAAGAAAACCTCTCCTGTCACAGATCAGTGAGCCCTGCTGGATTGAGCTACTGAGACCCTGACTTTCAGCTGAACGCCTAGAGTTTCTTTCTTTAAACTCCACACACCTGCCCAGGAGTGTTGACTGCCACCCTGGCATTAACCAAGAGCTGAATGAATGCCAAGAAGTGCTGGAGAGCCATTGCCTGGGGCTATAAGGCATCTACACTCAGAGCAGGGACTGGGCTGGCCTCTCGTGGTAATGCTGCCTCAATTCTGCTCTCTGGTGTGTGTATGTGTGTGTGGGGGGGTACTTTTCTTCAGTTCTTTATTTTTGACACTGTAAATGTCTTTCCTACCAAACGGTAAAGATACATTTGGACACAGAAAAAAAAAAAAATCTACAGCAGGCAGATTTTTTCAGCAGGAGCTAGAACTAGGAAAGAGACCACCCAAACAGACAGGAAAATAAGTACCTGACTTCTTTTTTCCTGCTTTTTAATAGCCCTGTCAAACTTAGTTTTTATGAGGAGCAAGATAAAATCTGGGATCAAACAGGTGATGGCCACTGAGGCAGACTTGACGGTGAACCCTCTTTGAGGGAACATGGCCTCTTTTAGGTCAGCGGACAGTATCCTACTGTCAACTTCTTTAGTTTGTCCAGCTTTGGAGAGTCTGCTTCCCTGTGGTCTTGTCCATTATGTTTGACCTACTAGACTGTCTATACTGGGAGAACATATAAAGCTGGTTCTCTGGACTCATGGTGGGACAGCCCAAGAGTGCTGTTGTCTCCAGGTCTTCAAGACAGGTTGGCCAAGATGTTGGAAAGTCTTATTGTTAGTTCAACTTCTTCCTTTACCCAATTCTACTTCCTTCTTCCTTTCATAGCTAAAGGTCTTATATCCCATACACCCTTTAGTGGCTGTTTCTAGATAACTTGAACTTGGACATACTTAACCGAAACCTCAGACATGATCAGGGCAGAAAATAGGTTTTGGATGTGGGATGAGAAACAAGATTATAATTCTTTTCCACAGTTCAGAGAAGCACAAGAAAAGGGAGAGTCCCTTGAGCTTTGAAACAGCTGGCCCGATGTCATCACGGAAAAGTTGAAATGATTGGGAGACTTGAATAGGTGGTAACAGTGAAAGAGGATTCTGGAAGAGATGAAGAGCTCAATCAAAGGTCTAACAGTGGGAATTATAATGCTTAGTGCAAGAGATAATGCAAGAAATTAGGACCCAGCTTTCATCCTAAATTCTGCTCCAGGGAAGAACTAGAAGCATTGATAAGAGAAAGAGGTTTTTCTTTTAAACTTTGTACCACCTGGGAAAACATATTTCATGGTGTGACAGAAAGAGGCATGTGGATAAGATTTCTAACAAGATATTGTATACCAGTTCATTTTTTTTCCACGTAGAAACCTTTAATCACAAAAGCATAATTGAGCCAGGTAGGAAAAGTCATTATTTAAATATCAATTCTCTTTATTTTCTGGGGTTTCATGTTATAAAGGAACACAAACAGAAAGGCACTATTACAAGCAATTACATAAGAGAATGGTGTGCTAACCTATTAGAAACTTTGGTTTAGGAGAGGAGTTGAAGCATACTGAGGCAAGATGCTCATTTTGACTCCTTTAGAATAGATTTATATAGGATAGTCTTTAAGTGTGAGTGTATTGTGCTTCTAAAGGAGATAACTGCCCCCAGTGCAAGTAGTATTTTAGAGTTATGTTGAGGAAGAGCAAGGTGTCATCAAGAGTTATTCTTGAACACTTGGTACCATACATTTCAATTTCTTACTGATTTCCAATCCTAGACTATGTCATCGATATAGAAGTAGGAGTACTGGGTCATCCCTTTTAATGAGTCTGGGGTGGGTGGCTTGAGGAAGGAGCTCTGATCATTATAGGAGGTAGTCAGATATCTCCCTGTCTCTGTCCCTCCTCTTGGCCCTGGGAATACTTATTAGATTTCTGAGACCAGCAAGAAATTTTCTATTTTTATTAATGATGGATGCTTATCACCAGGGGTCAAATCAAGAGTAGAAAGTATTTCTGATAAAATGAGACCCTTGTTGCCATGGGTAGGATCATCCACACATTTGAGCCTGAGAAAGTAAAGTATTGACTTGTCAGATAGGAATATAATTACTGGTTTATAACACTGTATATGATTCAGAGGTATAGGATCACATCCTTTCAGATGGAAAGTTATTATTTTTTTTTGGTCATATATATTTTTCTTTTTTTGAAGAATCTGAATGTTGAGGGTTTTAAATATTGTGACCAAGGAGACACTAAATATTGAGACGAATGTCCAAAACCACTCTTAGGATTCTCTTTTATGCTTAGTGTTGTGTGGGAAAGCAGCCGTAACTAGGAAATGCAATAACTTCATTCATTAAAGAAATGAAACCACTTTCTGCTGCTGTAATTTGATAATAAATTTATATATCATAAGAAGCAGGAGGAACACCCTAGTACCTGCTTGATTTTCTTTAATTATGAAACTGATGCTAAATAATCAACATGAACATCATTTATAGATGCCTTTGTTTTATTAAAAAGCACTTCATGATTTCATTTTATCCTTACTTAGTAATTCATAAAGTGTGCGAATAACAACGACCTCATCATAATTGTGCTTTGGAAATTGCCCTACTAGGATATGATTTTTTTTTTTTTTTTTAGTGCATGATGTTTAGAATTCAATGAGAATATGGCCAGAACTTGCTATATGGGGAAGAAAATCACACACTGCAGTACAGTATAGATTATATGACATCAATTTCCATGTTAACTTAACGAGAGCATTAGAATTTAGTAGCACCTCTTTCCTTGGACTCTACTGATAAGCTATACATCAATAATATAAAGGATGCATGTGTAAAACTGAAATTTCAAATTCTATACATCTCTCTAGATCTATAGATAACCATATGGGTTATTTAGAGTTTATGGAAAACTTAGCTCTGACCGTAGGAGACAGATTTGAAAAGTATTTCATCTGATTTTTCCTGTGGTTCTTCCAGCCCCTCCTATGAAGAAGACTTTACTGCTGAATTAAAGGCAGAATGAAGATGTATTGTGAACCCAGCTTAGTTAGAATGGGGATAAATAGAAACGCTCCGATTTGGAATAAACATTCTGGCTAGGAAACCTATTGCCCTATTTAGAAAAGACTGTGCCTGGGGACGTGATGGTTCTATGCTAATAAAGTCACACAGAAGAAAGACTTAAGTGCAGAGCAGTAAGGTCAGATTTGGTCAGTGGAATCTGACAGTGGATTTTCCATGATGGAAATGAATATGCATGGAGGGTTATTTCATTTTAGCTCCATCTAGAACTTTCTCTTTATGTGGAGTAGGGACTGTCGACTGAAATGATTTTTTGGTGAAGGAGGTGGGTGTTCTATTTGTTGGAGTAAATAGGATTAATATTGGAAAGGGCACCATGCTTTTCAGAGACTCTCTACTGGCCAGTTTAAAAATAGATGACTATATGTCTGGATTTAGGATACATTTTGAAAGGGTAAGTTATGCAGTTTTCCACATACAATATACTAATGTATACCTTTAAGAGATTTGTAGTAATCCTGAATAAGAGAGGCATGCATATGATTGCTAGGTGATGCTCAATTTTCAAATCTGTTTTAAAAATTATTATTCTTGAAAAATTGAGAAGAAAAAGAAATGGGTAATTTGTGATTAGAGTGAGAAATTAATTATGAATTCTGAAACCACTAAAAATCTTGTTCAGTCTGATGTGTCTCTGCACTAACTTTCAAGAGAATAAAAACATTTCACTTTCAACCAAACTGCATAACTAAACCCCCCACAGCTTCTCAAAATAATTGGCAGACTTGGCAAAATGTGAATAAGAAGATAGAATAAATGCTGAGGTCTTAAGTTTTTATTGCTCTGAACAAATTCATTCAGAGGATCATAATAAAATCTAAAATAAAGATTTTCAAATGAAAGCATTCTTGAAAAGTTATTAGAATTGATATTGTCTACCTAATTTAGTAACAACAATAAAAATAGAGGTTACTGTTATTGAGTGCCTGAGTGCCTTTTTCTGATAGCATTTTAATGCATGGGGCCTATGAGTGTCCCAGTAACCCGACAAGTTACATTTTATTATTCCATTTACCAGGGAAGATTGAGCCTGAGAAATGGCAGGTGATATATTCAAAGACATATGCAATCTGATGTCTTCAGTTGTAAAGACTTGCATTTTCTTAATTAAAAAACACACTTTGTTCTGCGGATGATATGAATGGTTTGAACCATTTTGTCTTTTTTGACATCAGTATTTGTTGAAGAAGTTGAAGATACTTCATGATGAGTACCTACTAGATGCTGTTCATTTTATATATGTGATTTCATTCATTCTTAACCTTGTCCTGCCAGTGAAGTAATGTTAACCTCAATTGGAGAATAAGGATTCTGAAGCTTTGAGAGTAAGAGACTGACCTAAGCAATACGCCGGGAGGAGGGGTGGGTAGTAAAGAACTCGGGGCTTTCTGGTTCCTAAACCGAATAGGAGGTGGTGGGAATACTCTTTCCTAGACACCACAGTGCTCCCCTAAATATGAAATGACCTTATCTGAAATGTTACTAAAGTTGATAATTGCTTTGTTTAATTTGCTTAGCCATGGTCACATGTACCCCGAGGCAGCACAGGAATTCTTTTTGCCAGCAGAGATTAGAGGAGTATAAGGCAGTCCTGTTCCAACCTTCTCTCCCGAGTACAGGAGAGAGCCTGGTTAGTAGCCATTAGTGTTTTACACTACAGCCTTGCACTTTCCAGTTGTCTTCTGAAATGTGTCCATTCTTGGGAGGGCTAATGCGCTAAAATGACCTCCCATATTGCATTTCATTCTCAAAAGAAATAAGCTAAATGGTCTTTAGAAAAAAAAAATGTTCAGATGTTTTTGTTATAGAACACTAGAGAGATACAGAGAGGTAAAGCAAATACAATGTTTGTGTATGTATCACCCAGTTTTATCAAACCTTGACACATCTGAAATACTTGCTTTAGAAGTTTTTTAAAAATGCTCCTATATTTATTTTCCTGTGGAAGTCTCTGTAAATTTCCAATCCATTCCTTTTAACCTCTCAGCTGAATTAAGCACTATCCTTTATTTGGTGCTTATAGTTCCAATATATATTTTTATATTCTCATTGAATATATATGCATTTATAAAAAATACACTGCTTGATGTTTTCACACTGTACAGAAGTGGTTTGTTATTTTATGCATCATTCTGCAATGTGCCTTTTTACTCATTCTTTTAAAGATTTATCTATGTTGATAAATATAATTGTAGTTCAAAATTGATGTTCACAATTAATTTTCCCAAATGTATTATTTTGTATTGTATGAGTACACTAAAGATGATCTACCCATGCTCTTCTGAATAACTATTTAGGTTGTTTTCATATATTGTAATGAAAAATAGGAATATATTCATTGTGTATATTTTTCTCCTTTAGTACATTTGAAATATTTCTCTAATATGCCTAAAAGAAAGCAAAAGATAATATACTTAGAAGTGGTATTGCAGGATGAAGCTGTTACACATTTTGACTTTCCTCCATAAATATCAGTTTTTCAAAAGGATTGTATCAGGGTACTGCTACTAGCGGTTGATGAGTTTTTATTGCAACACTTTATAATGTCAGACATTTCAAATTTTTTTCAGTCTGGAAAGTATAAAATGGTGATATGTCAATGAGTTTTTAATTTTCATTTCCCTTATTAGTGCTATTAATATTGTTCATAGGTTGCTTGACAATGAATAAAGGAGTTTTATCTATTTTAAGAATAAAAAAAATTATAACTAAATTTAATTATATTTCTAATTTATTAGTGTTTTCATTATTATTTTGTGCTGTTACTTTTTAAATACTACATATTCCCATTATTTTCACTCTTCTTCTTTCTGAAGGATATTCGCCAAAAGCTTAAACATTTTCCTAGTATGTGTATGTCCAAAATTATCTTTATATTGAACATGGTCAAGAGCAATGATCTACCTAGTTTTAAAATTCAACATATCTATTTGTACTCAACCATTTAGAGAAACTGCTGTATTATTTTTGTTGCTCATCAGAATTCTGTTGTCAGAATAATTATTCCATTATAGATGATTGATTTTCATTATGAAATTTATAGTATTTTTTTCTTTATTTGTTGTGTTTTTTTTAGTTTTTCTATGTTATGTGCTCAACGTATTCTTTTAATCTGAGGACTCGTCTTTCCTAAATTATGTCAAATTCTCTTTCACCATCTCTATAAGTCTGTTTGTCATTCCTTTTTTTTTTCTGTAACTACTATGAATTGCATGTAATATAGCCCTTTGGCTCTGCCTTCCATGTCCTCATGTCTCTTAACTATACTCTGTGGTTACTATTTTCTCTTTGTATGGATTTTGGGTCAATTCTTACAATAATCTGTGGTTATTATTCTTTTTTTTTCTTTGACTACATGTAGATTAGCGTTTATCTCATGGTACTGCTAGGTATTGTTCCTTCAAATCATCTTCCAACTCATGGTTTAAACACCTATTTCTGTAGACCGTATGATAACTAAATATCAACAGAAAGGATTAATTGGGGAATAAAAACACCTATTTCTTGTTATTGCTTACATGTCTGTGGTTCACCTGGGGTGGCTTTTCTGCATGAGTCTTCACCTTCCTTGAGCCAGGGAACTAGGAAGAGATGTTTCACTCTTGGTAATTGGAGAGGTATGACAAGGCAAACATAAACACTCAAAATTTCTTGTGGTCTAGTGTTTCATCATTTCTCGCTCTTTCTGTTGGACAAAGTAGTTTATGTTGGCTGGAACAAAAGTCAGGGATGTGAGATATGTTTTGCCCTTATGGGAGAAATTCCAAAGTCAATTATGAAGAGAATAACCACAGAGAAAGATGAAAAATTGATGCCAATAAAGCAATCTGCAGCAACTATATCTTTTTATTTCTGTAGAGATGGAATAATAACCACCTAGAAAATGCCCAGACACCCTGATCCCTGTGGATATGTTATATGACAAAGGGGACTTTGTAGATATCTGACACCAAGAAATTTTTAGATGATTATGGACGTTGTTTAGAGCCCCTAAATTTGTGGTTATTTGTTACAGTTGCAATATCAAACTAGTATTCTCTCTGTGGTTCTTTTCCACAATATCTCTTGTAGTTTAATTTATGCCTATCTTTGTTTCATGATTTTATTTCAGTTTTCACAAAGTTTTTATTTAACAAGTAAAAGAGCATCTTAGATATTTTTATTTTTATAATTCCACACTAAGTTGATTTTATTTGGAGTGAATTCATGTTTTATTTGGTGAAATATTTGCTTGGGTTTCTCACCATTAAATTTCCTTATTATTATTTTTACATTTTGGATGGAAAATATGCACAACATAATTTTTTAATATAATTAATGTGAATCAAAAATTATGAAATTGTTTCAAATCAATAGAAGACTTGAACAGCAAATGAACTGCATCCCCTTATTTCAGATTTCCTCATTAAAATTTTGTCAGATTTTCCCCATTCCCCCAACTTTTTCCTTCTGTGTGTATATATATATATATATATATATATATATATATATATATTTTAAAAGATTATTTATTTATACAAACACTGGGTACAGTCAGAAGCGCGGGAGGGTGAGAGAATTCGCCAGAGCCAGAGCGGGGAGCAGAGCAGGCAAAAGGACCAAGTATACTGCTGAGTGGAGCAGCAGGTGGCAGGAGAGGTCTAAGCGTCTTGTGGGACCCTCGCTTGGCGGCCAGGAATCGAACTGGCACTGTAGAGGCTGCGGGGAGCTTCGCAACCCAGCGCTCAACCACTGTGCCACCGGGGATGCCCTGTGTATATTTTTTGACTCAATGACAGTTATCCCTAAATACTCAAGTATGTGCCTCACAGAAATGAGGACATTCTTCGATATTATCACTGCACAGCTCTCTGAAACAGGAAATCACATTGAAAAAGCACTGTCATCCTTTCTACTGACCTCACTCAAATTTAACCATCTGCTCCATGAATGCCTTTTTTGCGTGCGATCCAGATCCAATCTAAGATCGTGGATTGTATTTAAATTTCGGATTTCAATATTTTCCTTCAACCTGGAATACTTATTCCAATTTTTAATTTTTTTTTCTTTGATGTCATGTCCTTGAGTATCCAAGAGTATGGACCTTAGTTCTATAGGATTTTCCTTAACATGCATCCATGCATGGTTTCTCCATGAGCAAACTAAGGCTGTGCTTTCCTGGCAGGAAACCTTAGAAATGATTCTCTGTTCTTCTCAGTGCATAAAATTAGCAATAACAGAATAGTGAGTCACCAAACCACTGCTGATGCTAAAGTAAATTACCTGGTCAACTTGCTTTTTGCTCAACCTTCAATGATCAGGTGTGATTTGCTGACACTTACGCTTATATTAGCTACCTCTCATGATTGCCATGTGGTGATTATCTAGTTCCTTCATTTACAGATTGACATTTTGCTGTGAGAAAGAGTTTTACTTTCTTTTTCATTTATTCATTTATTTTAATTATATATCTCTTTATGGATTCCTATGTTTATTTTTTTATGCCCAAATGATCCTAGATTGTCTGATGATAGCTATTCAAGTTGGTTGTGTCCCTTTGATATATCACTGTCATCCTTTGAGCACTTACTTTCTGGCATAACAGGGCATTCTAGCCTCATCTTGTCATCTTGTACTTTTCCTGACACAGTCTGGAATTGGCTACTTTTTCATGAAGGATGATATTTCAAGACCAGATCAAAAGATTTGATATGTTCATTGCTACTGGAATGTCATTGCTCTTAGGATGACTGGGTGTTATTTCCTCTTGGATAACATACACATACATACAAACATTCATATACACAATCACACTTATACCTATATCTATAGTTATACATCTTTATATATGTATCTATTTACATGTTATTTTTTTAAGTCCTATGAGTTCATAACAGCACTCCCAATTCCAATTGAGTAATTCAAAGTTTTTTTTTTAAGATTTATTTATTTACACATACAAGAACTGGGGTATAGGCCAGAGGTGTGGGGGATGAGAGGATACACCAGAGACAGAGTGGGGAACAGAACAGGCAGATTGACTGAGGGGAGCAGCAGACGAGTCACGAGAGGTCTGCTGTTCCATGTGGGTAGCTCCCTGGCCAGGATCGAACTTGTGCTGAGTGGCAGTGGATAGCTTCATAGATTGTGTCTTCAGATCTTCACATGGCTGGTTCCTTCTTTACATTCAAATCTTAACATGAATGTCGACAATTTCCTGTGTGTCACTCAAGTACGCTGCCAACATCACTTTTCATCACACCTTTCTGTTTTATTTCCTTCATAGCATTCATAACATTTACCTTTCTTAGAAAGAAGTTTGCATATTTTTTGCTTTATTTCCTTCATGTCAATGGAGAGCAAGTTATGTCTATTCTGAGAACAGTCATGCATATTGTAGACTTTTAATAAATGTGTGTTGAATGAATGAATGAATGAATGAATGAATGATCTCACATTAGTAGGAAAGAAATAGACACAATGTGGATATTGGTAATGAAAGGGAGTTGGAAGAACTCAAATGTAAGGGGGTTTGAGGGATCTTTCAGAGTACACCCTTTTTTATAGGCCAAGCTAGGTCTTATTACTTATCACCTGAAAACTCTTACTATTACATTCAGTGTCATGTTTCTTTTCCAAATTTTCTTTAAAATGACTTTTAATGTCTGCTAAATCCTCTCTCGAACTTATGTCAATTTACTTAGCTCTTGAAGAGATAGATCACTCAGTAATAATGAATTGCATATGTGAGTGGTGTTGAGAATTCCTGTTAATTGTTTTCCTTGAATCTTCATTTTGATATTTCCTTCAGTTAGTTAGGGAGAGGGAGGGAGCAAGGGAGTGGAAAGAGAGAAAAGAAAGATTTCAGCAATTACTTTTCTCAAATGCCTGATGTTCAGACCTAGATTGGTTTATTTGTATGATATTACTCTGTGAGGATACTCTGTTTTGAGCTGATTCATTTCAGTAGTCAACAGAAGCGTGGCTTATCCTCTGTAAAAAGTCACTTGATGTATAAGCATTAAATTAAAATTACAATTGGTTATATTGTTTTTAAATTGCCACCAATTTAGAAATGTGAGTTCATGAAATTATGTGACCAAGTTCAGATGTTTAACAACAAAATGACAAGTACTTGAGCTGTCAGTGAGTTTTTCCTTGTGACATCCACCATGTCCACTCTGAATCAGGCTCTGGAGTGGTAAGATCCCCTTCCCAGTACCCTGTGGGGCGCCAATGGTCAGCCAAGTGCTCATATTTTCACATGCTGCAGGGCTAAGTGGCTGAAAGTGGTAGCAACTTGTGCTTTTCTGTTCAGTAAATCTAAAAATGTTAAAAGCGGTGTCCTTTATTCCAACTTCTTTTAGGCATCCCGTGTTTTCTTTTTTCCTTGTATAATATTGCCCTTGGGTCTGTCCTATTCAGTGTGTATGACATATTTCCAAAGTTGGCATAATTATCAAGAGGAGACAGATTCACTATCAGGAGGAATGATTTGAAGGTTCACCAGATATGGGTTGTGAAATATACACAAGACAACTCCAACAACAATCTCACAAAATAATCCAGTAGTTTTATAATTGAGGAAAGATGGGTCATGAATTCTATAATATTAGTTGTCCACTGTTGAGCATTAACATACCCTCCTTCCTGAGTCTAAACTGCAATATAAGGCCATTCCTTGCTATTCTAGCATCAGTAGAGAATAGTGGTTTGCCGCCCCTGTCTGGCTACTTAGTCAGAGTGTTACTTGAAGGCAATTATATTTATTCACTGGCTGTCTTCCTTTTTATTCTGAAATATGTGTAGTATATGTGGTCTTTTTTTCCCCTGAAGCCTAATCTTTCAACTTTTTATTCTGAATGGGAGTAGCATTACAAACAGATGTCTTAAAAACATAATTGAGCATGGCATTTGAGGAAAATAATTAACAATTTAAATGGACAGAGATTTGTTATTTAGATATGCTAATTAAAACAATTTTAAAGTGATGATTATTAAATAAATTGCTTTTTAGGCTTGGGTAGCATATTTTCAGGATGTTTTTAGAATCTGTTTTGGAGACTGAAAATATCTGGTTGGAAGAAATCAACAAATAATGGACATTTAAAACAGAATATAAAAGTCTACCCAATAACTGGATCTGGTTTGGGAATTTCAGAAATGCAGAAATGTTGCTCAGTTCAAGCTTATCTTAAATTGATATTCCATTGTCTATTCATCCCACACAATATAAGGCTAATGGCCCTTCAATTTTTTTGTCCATTTCCACATCTTTTTGTATTCCATGAACTGTTTAGGTAATATGTCAAAAATACATTCTTTTTTTTTTTTTTTTTGCTGTGAGTAGCGAATTCATTTTATTTTTTTATTTTTTACTTTTATTATTTTATTATTTTATTTTTAAACAATCTTTGCCTCCCCCCACCCCCTCAGGTTGCGTCCCCATAGAATTCCTTCCCCAAGGCACCCGTGCACCATCACCTCAGTCCCTTGAGGTGCTGGATCCTATGGTAGCTCCATTTTAGTAGACTGAGGAACCTCCAGACAACTTTCCACAGTGGTTGGACCAGTTTGCACTCCCACCAGCAATGTGGGGGAGTTCCTTTTTTGCCGCATCCTCGCCAACATTTGTTGTTGCTTGTTTTTTCAACATGTGCCATTCTTACTGGAGTAAGGTGATATCTCAGTGTGGTTTTGATTTGCATTTCCCTGATTGTAAGGGATGTTGAACATTTTTTCATATGCCTGTTGGCCATTTGCATTTCCTCTTTGGAGAAATGTCTTTTGAGTTGTTCTGCCCATTTCTTGACTGGATTGTTTATTTTGTTTTTGTTGAGCCGTGTGAGTTCTTTGTATATCTTTGTGATTAAGCCCTTATTAGTTGGATGGAGTGCAAAGATTTTTTTTCCAATCAGTGGGGTGTTTCTCTGTTTTGGTTAATGTCTCTTTTGCTGTACAGAAGCTTTTCAGTTTGATGTAATCCCAGGTGTTTATCTTTGCCTTCACTACCACTGCTTTGGGTGATGAGTCTTTTCTTTGGCACAATCCACACTATTTAGATAGTGACACTTTGCTTGACAGCAGTGTCTTCCATCCCTCTATATTATTTTAAAATCTAAAGCAGTGATGGCATTGTCATCATGTAGCTGCATAAGTCAAATTCATTTGTGTGGTTACTTTTATATTCCTTTCAGATATGTGTGGGGATGTTGCACTGGGAGACCGACCTAATATTTCCAGGTGGTGAAGTACCCTTCTCCCACCCATTACTGAATTGCTCTTGCCACCTAGTGTGAAAATGAAAAAAATGTAGGATGATGTCCCATAATATCTTCCCATGGTGCACCCTTATTGAATTATTTCCAGGTGGATGAGACAGATGTTCATCAAGTCGCTCCTGGCTTTCACTGTTAATTGAACCATAATGGGAGTGACAGCAGGGAAGGACAAATTATGGGAGTAGAGAAACAGTTTGAACTCTGCTTTCTTATGACCTTCCTAGAAACTTGGGTTGGGCTGTTTCATGCACATGTATGGGAAGGGTTTTGAGATTGTTTCTGCTACAATATATCAACAAACTAATGTCCTCTGAAATTAGTAGTGTCTTACTGTTGACACCTGTTATCAATCAACTTGTTATTTCTTTGACTGTTATCTGTTCACATAATACAAAGCCAGGAATCTTAAGTCCTAACTGAAACACGGCTGTAGAGATGTCATTTATTCTTGATGAACTATAATTCCATCATTTTTACATATCTGTGAATAATTTTGTAGATAAATGTTAGGCATGTTCCTAGTTTAAAAGTCATCAGAACTAGAATTAAAAATCCTTTGCTTAAAATTGGATTTGATATAGAAGATAGACTCAAAGCTGGCCAAGTTTAACAAAAACTGTGTTCGCATGTTCTAGATGATGGCTGTAGCATCCAAAAGCTAGAGAAGGTAATACATTGAGAATACAATTTATAAAGGTCAGAGGATGTGTGTGTGTGATAGTCACCGAATAAGGTGAGAGAGAAAATGATTGATTGCAGGCTTGGAGTGACTATGGATGCAAAGCTTCTGCTGTGGGTGGCATCTAAGCGAGACGAGTGAGCGGTCAGCATACTCAACCTCAGGATGTTTTTATGTTCATTAGAAAGAAACTTTGTAAATCTTTGGTGTTTTCCTTAAAGGGAATGGTATGACCCCAGGAGAGAAGACAAGAACTGGAAGTGTCAGCAACAAAGGGAACAAAGAACACAGACACATTCATTCATCTGTAGCGGAAATGACAGCAGGAATTGTGGCTCAGTTTTCCCACTGTTTATCAGCAAATAAAGAGAACAGTGAAAGAACCAAACCTTTCCAGAAATTAGAATTGCAAGGAGTTAATTGTGGAGCCCAGTTTAACATTGGGGTGGACTGGCGAAGATGATTCATGCTTTTTTGTTTGCTTGTTTTTATTTTATATATTTTTTACATTATTTTTCATTTTTACACAATGTGCGCATTTTCATCTTGGTTATATTCCCCATACAATTCCCACCCCCCTTATTTTGACCTTAATCCCTCCCCTACACTCCCTCCGCCCCCTGGGGTAGTGTGTCTCTGGTTTATAGTTGCTTGTTTTTTCGAGGAGTGGAGGGTAGTAGTTTGGGAGGTCTGAAGTAAAATGAGGGAGAACTCAAAAGAAATGAAGATATGAGTTGATGGTGGGCTTGATGCAAACTCTAATCTTCATTTTCATTCACATTACCTTAGTGACCTCATCCAATCATATACTGCTTGTAACTAATGGCTTCTAAATAATACCAGTTCAACACCAGTTTGGGGCTCTCCCCTGAGCTATGGATTCATGGTTCTATTTTCCTATTTGTCATCTCTAGTTCGGATCTATAGTGAGTATTCAAATTTTAACATCTGAAACTGCGCTCCTCATATCTCTTCTACCCTATGTCTGGCCCTCTTACCACAGCCTTCCCTCTCTCTTAGTAGCAGTTTATTGTTTCATTTGCTCATCCCAAAATCTTGAAGCAATGCTTGATTCTCCTCTGATACTTACATTTAATCCACGAGCAAATCTTGTTGGCTCTGCCTTCATCATATTTCTAGAACCTCACTGTTTTTTACCACCTTTATTCATTCATAACCGGCTCATATGTAGTCCTCCTGTTTCTCTATTTTTTCTCCTTCCTGCAGTCTATTCTCAGCACAGCAGCCAGAAAGATCCTGCTGAAATGTAAGTCACATCATGTCACTCTTCCTTGCAGAATACACAGTAGCTTCCCATCTCACTCTTAGTGAAAACCAAAATTATGATAGTGATTGATAGAGGCCATACGCTCCTCTGGCATCAGTCCCTCTATTTCTCCTCTCTTTCACTTTAATCCAATTTCCCTGACTTGCATGCCTCAGGAGCTTGGCACTTCTGTCTGGAACACTACTCAGCTATCCTCATAGCTCACACTTTATTTGCTTTAAAGTTATTTTAATTTGCTGCTATATTCTTAGCATTGAGAACAATACTTAGTACACAGCAAGCATTTGCTAGACAGGTAGTGAAATAATTATTTTTATTTTGAATTAAGATAGGTGCCTAGAGGCTATGGATTTGGTATGACTGTGATTTGCTGAAGTAGTGAGATGGGCATATGCTAGCTTTTTTGATTCTAATTTTTGGTTTGGTTCTCTCTACTTTGCAGCTTTAAATTCATCAGTAGAATAATAGTGTCTTCCATGCAATAGTCACTATCATTGACTGTTCATATTATCTTCTTCCTTCTGTGGAAGAGAACTAAAGAAATGGAAGGCACTTAAGTATTTTAGTCACTTCCTGCTGTGCAACAAATTACTCAAATTTAACAACCTTATGAGACAACAGAAAGATATATAGTGATCTCTGCCCCCAGTGTTCTGACACAGGGATTCAGAAACCCTTTCAAGTTCCTGGGTGAGTCAACTCTGGGTGGGATCCTGAATGTTCCTGGGTGAGTACTGGTCACCTGAAAGACCAAGCCAGGGTGATGAGGTTAAAATTTTCACTCCTACTCCCCCTATTCTCTTGAGAAGGGAAGACCACAGATGAAGTTAATGTGTGAGCCTGCCAATATGATGAAGCCTCGGTAAAAATCCCAATAGTATGGGATGGCAAAGAGTTCCAGATTGGTGAACATAGTCTCGTGGGGGGAGTAAGATGCCCCAAGTCCATGAAGATAGAAGCCCCTGAGCTCAGGGCTCTCCCAGAACTCATCCTTTGTATCTCTTTATCTGTGTACTTTTATCATATCTTTAATAACAAAATAAAAATAAGAGTTTCCCAAAGTTCTGTGAGCAGCTCTGTCAACCTTATTGAATCTGAGGAGGGGGTTGTATAACTCCAGTTTGTAGCTAAATCAGACAGTGAGTTGTGGGTAACCCCGGGACCTGCTACTTGTGATTGGCGTTTGAAGTGGGGTGGGTACAGTCTGTGAGACTGAATCTTGAACCTGTGGTATCTGACAATATCTCCAGGTTGATACTGTCAGAACTGAGTTAGGGCGTGGTTATCTCCCTGTCATTGCAGGGAATTGATTGGTGTGGGGAAAAATACATATTTGGTGATTAGTAGTGTCAGAAGTGAAGTGTTCTATGTAGGAATCAAGGCAACACACTAGAAAGAATGACACAAGGAAGAACTAGTGTTTTCCTACACTACTGGAAAAGTGGGCTTTTCCATTTCAAATCAAAAACATCAATAAAACTTTATTATCTCACACCATCTCTGAAGGTCAGGAATTTGACTCAGAGTCTCATGACATTGCGGTGGAGTCATCAGCTGGGGAACTCTTATATGAAGTCTTGACTGGGAGCAGAGGATTTGCTTTCAAGAGAGCTCACACATATGCCTAGAAAGTTAGTGCTGGTTGTTGTCAGGAGGTCCTCAACCGCCCTCCTACATGAGGACTAGTCATCAGAAAGTCCAATGTATTAAAAGCTTAGAGATTTATCCTAGATTTCTTACTAGGGTTGATGGAGTATCCTCATGACTTGGCAACTGGTATTCCCCAGAGGAGTGATCAAGAGTGTGCCAGGTGAATTGGCAGTGTCTTTTATGACCTGGTCTAGGGAATCATCCAGTATCACCTTCACAACTTCCTTTTCAGTGTGGGAGGGGACTTTGCCAGTGTGATATCAGGAGCTGAATCATCAGAGACCATATTGAAGACTTGTTGCCACAGTTGCCCTATGAGCCCTATGACTCCCAACTTTCCTTCCTGCAAGATGAACTCACCCCCTCTTTAGGTGCCCCAGAATCTTATAGCTTCAGCTCAATATCTAGAAATCCATTTCTAAATCAGGCCCATGCATTTTTTATTATTATTCTACAAATGTGTGCTGTTTTGGCTCCCCTTCTTA
Source organism: Talpa europaea (assembly GCF_964194135.1). Classification (NCBI taxonomy): domain Eukaryota; kingdom Metazoa; phylum Chordata; class Mammalia; order Eulipotyphla; family Talpidae; genus Talpa; species Talpa europaea. Next base: position 81,187,999 of record NC_140073.1, read on the forward strand.
ACTTTGCTAGATACGGGAGATTACATAAACATTGTCTCTCTGTGCTAGGCACCTTGTTAGGAATATTAAAAAGATGATTAAGGTAGAACCTTTACCACTGTTGAACTCAGTCTAATGGAGGAAAAAACATGTGTAGATGATTATTGTAGGATATTGTGATCATGAATTACGGAGTGAGTTAACTCTGCACATATGACTGAGGGAGAATCCTACCAGCTGAGGTTCCATTTGTGCTAGCCCTTGAACATTACAGACGAGTTCATAAGGCCTTCAAGTAGGAAAAAACACCTTTCCTAGAAGAGACCGTCTGAGCAAAAACGCTGCTTTATCCTCCTGAACATGAGCAGATAAAGGAGGACCCTTACTCCTCAACTTAGTGACCCTTAGTCCTCAACTCTTTCTGTACTACAGTCTCTTGAGAGCTTGTCCAATTTTCTAATTCTTGGATTTGCCAACCAGCTCAATGGGACTGTAAAATAAAATCTTATAACTCAAACTCGTAACATCTCTGACTTTGACCCCCTGTCTGTTCCATTTCTCCATTTAATAGACATTGTTAGTTGAGTGGTACATAATGACATCAAACTTGTGACAAAGCAAAACTTGTCATCACTTTTTGTAACCAGTTTCTCCTTCTAGCTCTTTGTTTCTCAGCTTGAGACCTCATTGTCGACCCTGACCAGTTCCTTTCTCCTTCTAGTTTGTACTTTCTTTGTCATAGCTCCTGCTGCATTTCCATTTCCCCATTTTCAGAGTGGTTACTGTATCTACAGCAGGTTATTGTCCTAGTCTCTTGCGTTGAGTTTATTTTCCTTAATCTGCCTTACATGCTGCTGTCAGACATTCCTGATGTACATTTTTATATTTCTTCCCGTTGGAGAATTACTTGATTATCTTGTCGTTGCCTATTGAGTAAAACCAGAAGCTTTCACATTTTAAACTGTATGCTCTGTAGTTCCCATCTATTTCTTAAGCTTTATTGAAAATCTGAGCACTTAACTTACTATCATTCCCTTGCTTGAATTTTTAGGTGTTACCTCATGTTTGAACTGTGCCTAAAATCTATTTGTCTTTCAAAATCTCCTTGAAGTTATTCTAAGGACACCTAGGATGCTTATTGTCTGTAATAGGAAATTAGCACTTATATAGGCTACTTTGTTTAGTTAATTAAATCTTCGCTTATTATATGTCCAGTAATTGCAATTAGTTGGGAAGCATCCTAAAATAAGGGGACGTGTGCCATCCTTCCTGGTTTCATCTGAGCCCAGCAGTCTACTTTGTCTCTTCATTTTGGTTTCCATTAAATATTTGATGATGGCAATATTTGATATGAAATATTGTATTAGAGTAGGAGCAGAATCATGGGATTCTGTTCGATAGCTTTCCGAGACATAATATGAAGTTAGGTATGTGTCAGGTTTTAATAGCATTCAAGGGACCCTCCAGATCCTTTTGCACTAGAAATTCATATAATATTAAAGGAAATCAGCTGGCAGTTGGCTGGGGCAGTGACTATCACTGTGACAGAATTTGGCCTCAGTTCTCTGAATGGACAGCCAACTGGCTCAGAGAATATTTTCTTTTGGGAAAAGAAGATATTACAATGGCTTTCGATTGGCTTAGGGGAGTAGGACGATGGTCCCCTGGTTGGTGCAGCTATGAGGAAAGGAAAACGGAAGCAGAAAGGGTAGACATTTTGATCTCTGTTTGGTTTTAAGTATTCATTATAAAGCGCAGCACCAGGTTGAACAAAAACAAATCAAACTGAGATTACCTTCCCAAAAAAGGCAAATTGTTTACATTTATTTTAATTTTCCTGATAAAAGATACAAAAGTTTTCCTGCAACAAGCCTTGACTATTTATGTGGGGCCATGAAACCCAGGGGTCTGCTTCTTGTTTTGCTGCAGGCATTCCCATTAACAGTGGAAGGTAACTCTGGGTTTCCATGGGCTTTGCAGAACACAAAGGAGGGGGAAGCAAGTTTCCCCTCTATGCTACTTGAAGAAGAATGGCTACATGGGGAAACAACACTATTTTTAAAGTAGTCATTAAAGTTTCTTTTGCAGCAGATTATTTTCCTTCCTGGGAAAAACATCGTTTCACTGACAAATTGCCAAAATCCACACAGTGCAGTGAAATGGCCTTGCTGAGTTGGCTTCTTCCAGCAGGCAGCAGATGCTTATTAAACACTCAATATGTGCTCTACTTGTGCCACATTTGGTGTTGGGTACACACAGTGTGGTCTCCAGATTTTTAAAAATCCTGTAAAATGAAGATAGTCTGAATTTCACATTCTGATTAACTTCTTTTAAAGCCAGAATAAATGAGAAGACAAGGAACAAACCTCCCATATTTCTATCATCTAAATGCTACTAACAGTCTTAGTATGTTTCCTCCCCAAATTTAATGCATCAATTTTTTTCCCCTTGCAATTTTAGTCTAATATAATATTGAGGTTTCTTTAAATTTCTCATACACATTTTCCATAATTTTGTACTCTTTCTAACTATATAATATACTATACATACTCCACTGGGGGAAAAAAAAGTTAATCATTTCCCTTTAGTAGGCATTTAGGTTACTCTCTTTCAATTAACATTATGGTGTTTCTAATTAACGATAGATAAGCCCTGATATAAATTCTTCTGTGCACAAGTTATTAGGTTTTTTTTGTTTGTTTTTACATTTAGGATTATTTCATACCCACATGTTGTTGTTATCCCACCCAAATGCCCTTTACTTGGGCAGTTACTGTGAACCTGACTGCCCAGTGACTTACAGACTTGCCCCCTGCAGAGCACTGCCTTTTGCCTGGTGGAGACATGTCCAGCACCATAGGGTAAAGATGGTGGAAACTATGAATAATGGAAGTAGTTAAAAAATATGGACATGTTTAACCTAGAAAAGAAGAAACTTGATGTTTTGACACATGGAAGGCAGGGGAGACCTACTTTAGCAATAACTGAAAAAGGAAGTGTTAAGATCAAAGGTTTTAGATTAAGAAAGAAAAGCCCAATTCTGACTTGAGAGGCATGTCCCAATAATTGGCACACCCAAAAATAAAATGGGTTGCTTCATAGGCATTGAATTATTTCCAATAGTTACTGCTAAGTGTATTAGAGAACTCATCTAATATTCATTTAATTCCTTGATACATCAGTGCTATCAATATCCTCTTTGATGTTCGAACATTGCCATCTATTATATTCACTTGTTCCCGTGCTTGTGAGGTAGAAGGTACAAAAAGTGTTGTTCTAGAGAAAGAGGAACAGATTTAGAAAAACAATGATATGAACTGGAAATTGTCGTGGGGATATAACATCATCAGCTAAGAATTGATGTCATCAATGGCATCTGACCTCACCCATTAAGAATGATGTTCTCATAGGATAGGATATTGATTCTCTTTAGGAATCTCTTTTCTCTTTTAATAGCAGTGAAACTTTGTTCGGGTGTACCATCTCCTTATATGTCCTCACTCAGTACCCCTCCAGTGATAATGGTGTAAGTTTCTGAAGCGGATGAAGAATTAAGATATACATGTGCTCACAGAACAAAGTGATGCAGATGACCAGCAGGATGACAGATTGTGTTCCTTCTTACCTCATTAATATATAGTTGCACATGATTATGATTTGACCAGGTTGGATGATGAACTGTACCTTTGATTCCCCAAAAGTATTATAAACACTTGTGAGGTGGGTGTAATTGTCCCTTCTCCAGTGATGTACTCAACAGGGCAGAATGTAGATTTCTTTTTGAAACATTTATGAGTATGCCTGATTTAGTTTCATTCTTGTCATTTACCTGGTTTTTTATAAGCCCTTTTTGTGTTTGCACTAATGCATTTAGATTGTGTTGTTCTGTTTAAATGATTTTAAGCATTTTCTGATGTATCCCCCTCTCAGACTACTGTTTTGTTCTCACAAATGTCTCTTCCTGACCTTCAGATGTCTGAGTGTTATTCCCTCCCCTAGGTGACAGAGGTCATGGTCTGTTCTAGGACATGAATCATTTTATCTTCTTTAAGAACTTAAACATCAAAAAAAAAAAGAACTTAAACATCAATTTTTGTCTATATATTTTATTAAAATATCTTTTTGGAATTCCATTTTGTATTATGATACCCACAAGTTTCCTTTGTTGGGGCCTTAATGATTCCCCCCAACACTCTACCCTCTAGTACTCATTCTTTCTGTGGACTTGGCCACAGTCTGGTGAGTGTGTGTTAGAAAAGGTGCAATGTTGATAGGGGACTAGTAAATGTTAGGTATCTAAGAAAGTCTGTGAGGTATAATCTAGCAATTTGGGGGGAGTGTATCACTGGAGTCATTTTGTTGATATGTGTTTGAGCTTTCTAGCTAGTTCTCTTTTGTTCATTATGTCATAGGTCAAGAATAGGTACCCCTTGTACATATTCCCTTCATTTATTCAACATTTTCCATGTACCTATTGGGTTTAGATATTAGACTAGAAGCTGGGAATGCAAAGTGAAAAACATACGGCCCCTGACTTCAAGGAACAAACTTTTGGTTGGACACTGCAGAGGCCACAGGGATGTTGTTGAGGATTTTGAAAATGTCATATCAACCTAGTATCTCAAATAATTAAATTCTTGCCATGAACAAAATGATAGCATGTGATATTACTGAGCCCCAATTTCAGTCATCCTCTTGACTGTCCCAATAGCATTTCAGTGGATATTCTCTTGGTCACTATTGGCTTCTTTGCTTCCCTCTGAAGCCTGTGGGTCTCCATAAAATATGGGGCCACTGAGCATGGTCCTTTTCCTTCATATGCACAATTTTTTTGCTCCCATCATTGAGTGACAGATTTCAGCATACTTTCCAAAGTAGAATAGTTTCAAAGAATATATTATATAGTAAATAGTTTCAATGAACTGTGGGTAACAGTAATATCATTTCACAGAAGAGATCCATCCTATTGCTGTTTAATTAAAATCTTTCTGCTGATGGAAAGTTCTCTCTCTGGTGTTTTCTTTAATGCATTCATGATGCATCTGTCTGGGCTCCCTTGCTAGAAATATCTTTCATTATAATCCACTTATCTAAGTTTGTAATTAAACTTCTAAATGTAAAATTTCCAATGGCAAATTGCCAGGCTATCTAGTGAACTTATCTGCTTTCTTTCAGAGAAATCACTCTTTGAAAATTTTGGGTTTTTGTGTTGGTCATTTTATCATTTTTAAAGTATCGTGTGTATCTACACATATGCACAAGCAATAATAGTGTAATGTAGTATAGATGAAGAGTGGCTTTTTATTTGGTACCATCAATATCTGCCTGTTTTTGTGAAATTAGAGGTAGATAGTATTGATTCCGTGAATTTATTGCATTTTTTAAGGTAGGAAATGTTAAAGGAAATGTATTTTGAAACAAATGCCTTCAGGCTTTGTTGTTCTATTTAAAAACATCTAGAAATAATGGGAAAAAAAAACACCCTTGGAAATGCTAGTAAAAGAGTATAATCTGTTTTCCATTGGTCAAACATGTTCTTGCAACTTTCCTTGTGGTTTATGCAATAAATGAAAAGTCTAAAAATACCTCTGCATTTCAACTTAATTTGGAATATTCTCTTTCAGATAATGCTCCATTCATTTGGGAAGGATGAGATGATACAATGTGAAAATAAATTTTATCAAATTCTATGAATCTGATGAGCCATTTATTAATGGTCAGTGCTTAATCATAATAAATGAAAACTTATAAAGATAATGGGAGAGATTGCTAGAAAATTTTATTGGTTTATAAACATTTTTATGTCAACTGTGGACACATTTTTCAATAAGTTCCTTTGCAACAGTGGATGCATAATTAATCAAGAGAACACAAAGCTCTATTTACAGTTTAACTGGATAATTCTCATGACATTAAATATTTAGAATCTTGCATTGCAGAAAATATTAATGAGTAATTAGGCATTTTTTTTAAAGGTCAATATTACTTAAGAAGAGAATGTTACCTGTTCATATTTTAGTGATACTGAATTTTCTAAAGTTCTCTGGAGTAACTTCAATATAAGCCCACAAACATTACTGTCTTTCATTTATATATATTATCTATCGTATATGTGTGTATGTTTATAGAAATTGATCAAAGATGGTAAAATTCTTCCCTGTACCCTTAAGCAGAGTGGACTAAAGTAGACACTAACACCATTACATGTTATTTTCTTTCTCAGAATAGCTATAGAAGTCATTATACTAATTTTCTTACTCTCTCTAGAATGTAATGCTTCCAAGTTTAATGCATTTTCATTTATAATTAAACTCTTCACCAAAATTTAATAGAATTTTTCTTTAGTGATATTATGTTTTCATATTATTTTCATTCAAATATTTAACTTTAAAATTTTTTTCCCTACTTTATAACATGTGCCCTCCACTTGAAGATTCAAAAATTATAGACAATATAACATATTTTCTGTTCTTCTGTTTTTTGAGGGTGACAATTGTGTGTTTGTAATTCATTTATGAGGTGGGAGGCATTTTCCAGAGGTTTACCATAGCTCAAATGATTATCAGGGTTTGACAACTACTAAATTAACCTCACTGAGCACAGAGGAGACAATTCAGTAACTCAAAAGAAGTTCATAAAGTTTTGAAGGTTACCATAGGCTTGTACAAAAATCTAATAACTTAAATGCTAATTTAAAGGTTACCTATTGCTGTTCTCAATTTAAATAATTTCCATTGTCTTAAACTGACTATAGTCGCCACTAAAATGAAAATGACACATTCACATGATACTCTTTTTCACCTTATATGTAAAGGTTAGTATCCTAACAATCACGTTTATTAACACAAGGCAGCATTCAGCAGTGATTCAACTGTTGAATGATAATGCAAGAAACATCTTCACATGCGAAGGAGAAAAGCATACATTTTAAAAGTCATTCCTTTATTTAAATTTTGTTTTAATTCCATAGTTTTATGTATTCTCAGAAGAAGCATAAAGGAGGTCACTTTTTGCTTCAATAAAATTAAATGATAATTTGTTCATCTAAACCAGAAAAATAATTCTTTTTGGAGTGAGAATTAGCACTTTTAGTTCTTTCTTAAATTACAGCAGATGGTTCTGTATGTTGGATAAGAACATATCCTCTGTGTGTTTGGACATTCCACATATGTTCCAAATTTGTGGATTTAAAAATTATTTCTAGTATAATCCGAAATAGTTCAATTTTCCAGGTAGATGGGCTTTTCTATCCATTCCATTTCTGTTGCATGTTAAAACCTCTTCATCAAAATTGTGCTCCAGAATCAAGAAAAATAATGTACAAATATAGATTCAATAACCCATGTATTCATTTAGCAAATATTTATTGAATGTCTACTGATTTCCAGGCAATATAAAAGGCATTGGGCATGCAAGAGTAAATAAGATATTAAGTGTATACTAGAGAAGCTGAAAATAAATAAGCCAATATGCATTAGATTGTCAGGTATTGATCTATCCTAAGTGTTACAAACAAACAACAGACAAATGACATAGGGATAAAGTGATTGCCACTGTGCTGAACAGGTGGTGGTCTGGGAAAGTCTTTGACAAAAAATGAACTGAGGAATCAAGGCATGAAAGGAGCAACAGTGCAATGTATCCTTGAGAAAAGATGTATCATTGAAAAATCAGTAAAAGGCCAGAGCATTTGGGCTAGAGTAATGAATGTAGGGTGATATGAAGGAGAAGAAGCAAATATCCAATCAGGCTCTTTAAATGGTATTCTGTGATGGGAAGATGTGGACCATTTAAAGAGGGAAGTGTATTTTTCTTTCCTAAAATTTATCCTGGATTTTCAATGGAGAATGCATAGAAGACTACCAAGAGTGAAAACAGGAAAACCAGTGAGAAGGCTATTATTCTGTTTTTTTTTTCAAAGATTTATTTATTTATGCATACAAGAACTGGGGTACAGGTCAGAGGAGTGGGGGGTGAGAAGATTCACCAGAGACAGAGTAGGGGAGCAGAACAGACAGATCTATTGAAATACACTGCTGAGGGGAGCAGTGGGTGGGACAGGAGAGGTCTGCTGTGCCATGTGGGTAGCTCCCTGGCCAGCGGGGATTGGACTTGTGCTGCAGAGGTTGTGGATAGCTTCATAGGTTGCATCTTAACCCCTTGTGCCACCAGAGAGTCCCCTCTACTAGTTTGTTGAGAAATGATGGTGATTTTTACTAGGAATGTCGTGGTGAAGAAGATGGAAGTGGCTGTCTACTGAATAGATGGTGAATGTGTTGCCAGCTAGATTTGCTGATGGGTTGGTTTCAGATGTGAGAAAAAGAAAGGATATTTGGATATTCATGGCTTCTAGCCTGGGGCAGTGTGATGCCATTATTGAGGGAAATGTTGAGGAATACTGGATTCCAGGCTAATCTGTTATGTTTGTTACATCCGAGTACCTGCCAGATATCTAAGTGGGAATGTTCAGTGGTAAGTTAGATGTGTGACTTGAGGGCAGAATTCATTGGTGTTATGGGAATGGATGTGGAGAAATGGGGATGAAGCATAGGATTTAAAGGGAGGAAACTATGATCATGGGGTGTGAACCCAACTATAATAGTATTCTAATGACAGAGTCAAATTTATATCAATTCATAGGTCAAAGAAAGAAGTCAGAAGAAATGGCCAGTGAGATATAACCTTTAATGAAGTTCATAGTAGAGAGGAACGTTTGGTATCCTTGTTCCAAGTGAAAAAAAGTGATTAAGAGGGAGGAAATAGTGACACATGGGTGCAACAACCCGAAATGCATAGGGCAATGAGAACATGATCCCCTGAGGTGATGAGATGATTTTCCATGATTTGGTGGTTCTAAATTTATAAGTGTGTGTCTGTAATACTTCAGAATCAGAAGGGTTTGGCAACTGCAAAGAACATATCTACATCAATATGTCCTATATGCACAGATTTTTTTCTCATTGGGGAGTCAGAAGCCGCTTACCGGAATAATTACTACCTTTCTCTTTTATTTATATAGTTTATCATACATGAAGTGCCCCTTTCTTCACTGCAAACATACTCATGAAAAATGAGAACAGATACCGCCACTTTTCTTTGAATAATTCATGTATTAACTGAGGAAACAAATTTGGGGAATAAACCAGTATCACTAGCTTAGAAACAGAAACATCCATATATAGGTTTACAGAAAGTTTGTGTTGCTTGAATCATGTGAGAACTTGAGTTTCAATCTGTGGAGTCATAGCAAAAGGCACACTCATGTGAAAGTCTATAAATAGGCCCCCTGCATCTAGGGTCCTGGGTACTATAACGGTTAGAGTGGCTTTCAGCTCATATAACAGAAAATACAAGAAAAAGTGTCTTAAAAAGAGGAATTGTTTTTCTCACAAAGCAGTAGGTCCAGAAATTGACAGTGTAGGGCAGTTGCTGAAGTTGCAGGATGGCCTCTGATTCCCAGGCTTCCTCTGCAGCCAGTCTCCACTGTGCATGGTTGGTAGGTGGTTTTTACCATATGGTCTCAAGATGGCTCTGGGTCCTCCATGCGTTACATCTGGTATCCAGGCAGGGATAGTGGAGAAGTCCCTCCCTGCTACACCCCTTGCTTGTGTCTGTAAATCACTCCCTGGTCAGAACTGTGTCACTGTGACTCTCAAGGAAAGCTGGGAGTGGAATTTTATGTAATTTTAATCATGGCAGGTGGACATTCTGAATATAGCAATGTCTGCCACAGCTATCAAGATACAGTTTTTTTTTTTTTAAAGATTTATTTATTTATTTATTTATACAAGCACTGGGTACAGTCAGAAGCACAGGAGGGTGAGAGAATCCGCCAGAGCTAGAGCGGGGAATAGAACAGGCAGACTGACGAAATACACTGCTGAGGGGAGCAGCGGGCACGGCAGGAGAGGTCTGTGCACCATGTGGGACCTTCGCCAGTGGCCGGGGATCGAACTGGCACTGCAGAGACTGTGGGCAGCTTCGCAGCCCAGCGCTCAACCGCTGCGCCACCAGGGGAGGCCCTCAAGATACAGTTTTGAAGGTTTTCACAAATCTGTTTTGATCCCTCTATCATTTATGTATTGTGGCAACAATTTGTTTAGGAACATGTAAAATATTTGTGTGGCCTTTGTGCAGAATTTTCTGTGGCTTTGTGATGTGATATAAACCTCTAGTAATTATCATTACAGTAAACTGAAAACCACTTGATTGTGTATTTTTATGGCATGCTTGCAGCTACCCCTATGCTTTTATTTACTCTAATTTAGGATTCTGCAGAGTGAGGTGCATGGAGAAAGAGACTTAGGTTTAAAAGTCTCAAAGAAGTTACTAAACATCATGTCATTGCGAGGCCAGAGGTTACTATCTCATAAAATAGAGATGATGATACCTGTTTTCTCCTTCACAGGGTCAGTGTGAATCTTTAATGGGACTCTTGATACAGAATGCTTTTAGCTCTTCAAAAATATGGCACAAAGTCACAAGTTTAGGAGGCTGAGAAATCATCGCCCATTCTTTTGCTGCAGGATTGCTTTCAAACTCTCCATTTCATATTGCTGGAATGAGGATTTTTCTAAATTGTGAGATAATAACGACAATTGTAAAAATACTGGCCCTTTAGCAAGCACTCATTCATTCTCTGGCTAGTGATCATTTAAATATTCTTTAGCCATTATTTTATTCCGTCCTTACCCTCTGAGAATTATGGAATGGCTGCCCTCTTTGTTTTGTAGCTGAGGATCATGAGGTTCCCTGACTAGTGTCCCGCCATCACCATGTGTGATGCAATAAACAGAATGTGGCCAGAGTGATCTAACTTAGACATTTTCTGGTTGAGGTCACCTTGAAATAATTATTGAACATCCTTCATGATCATTCTCTCTTACATTTGAAAAATAGAAATAATGTCTCAGTGTTATGCGAGGATGACTTGAAATGATACGTAAATTGCTTGCATGAAGACACTGAAACTGCTGAAAGACACTGCCTAGGGTTACAAAGACTTGACTTTCAGGGATATGAAAAAAACCCTTCATGATTTTGGGTTACGATGCTAGTTTTTCTCCTTTTAGAGCTCATAGAGATCATTTGCAAACAACTTACTACCTCTGTAACCTTTGGCTTGTCACTTAACAGGCCTAAGTTTCCTTATCTTTAAAATGGGGAATACTGTACTTCATAGGACTATGGTGAGAGATAAGTGAAGTACTTAGGTCAATACTTCACATATTGACAGATTAAGAACAAAACTAGAGAGACAGAATGTACAATTTTGCAAGCAGAAGTTAGAGAGGTGAGAAAAAAGGAGATGTTTCTATGATTTCTCCAGAAGTTTTTAGTAAACAATCATTTGAATAGGGAGCTGATTGGAATTGTTACAGGGCAGGGTGAGGGGCACCGCAGGACTCCCAAACCTGCCTGTTCTAAATAGGTTTTGCCACCCACTGCATAAAGACAAAACATGCTCTAGTACATAAGACCTTCAATGGAAAGCAACTTTAATACAATTAGTGTGTGATAGAGAGAAGAGAGACTGAAGTTTCCAAATCAGGCACCCAAAGTTACCCATCCTTTTGTGGGTAAATGCCCAGCCAAACAGGGTTGGTCCAAAGCAAGACCTCCAAGGCCCTAAAGTTTGCTACAAGTTAAAGACACCTTCTGGTGGGGACACATAGGAAGGGACACAAGGGGCCAGGCAAGTCTGGAGGAAAAAGAGCAAAATTAAAATCAAGATTAAAGCTGTCTTTGTTAACCTCCCCATGGGACTCTCACCCACATCTGTTTCAAGTGTTTCCTTCCATGTTCCTCCAGCCCCTGACATCAGTCCAAGGCCAAGAAGCAAGTGTAGTTTCTTTACATTTCTCTCTGCTCCATGTGCCTCCTCCAGGTCTTGCTCTCCTTCCTCCTTCTGGTTCCCTCCTCCCTGCTCAGCTCACCCTTCCCTGGATGGGGCAGGGAACCTGAAACCTCCCATTTCTCTGGGGACCACCCTGTTACAGAATCATTATCCTGGTCAATTGAGTGGGTCCTGGCAGTAGGACCCCCTCCTGCCATCCCTGTTGCTGGGCTGTCTCCTCTGCACAGCAGCCACGAGATGGCACTATGGAGATAGGCATGGTCAAGTTTGCTTCTCTCCCATTCATGGTTGATTCTCTCAGGCTGAAAGCAAATTGGATGTTTTTTTAATTTCATTTTAAAGTTCTGTGCCTTTAATTATTCAAGGACTTCAACAATAAGAATACAGTGAAGGGAAAATAAAATGCCTATGAAATGTAAGACACATTTTTCATACTTTGAATGGCCTTTAAATGATTGGAAAACTGAGGCTAAAGGGAGAAACTATGTTTTTTATTTCTCTTAGTTTTCATCAGTTTCGAGCTAACCTTGCAAATACATTTTAGATACTAAGATATATAGTAAATAAGTTGATTTGGAAACTCAACAACCTTCATGATAAAAATTATTCATGCCATTATGGGTAGCACATGCTTCTTGTATTTTATATATATATATAAGTTTATATATATATTTATATATAAATATATATATATAAATATATATATAAAACAGCATTTTCCCCTTCTGTTTTAAACAAACAGAGGAGTGGAATCTCTGATCATTTTTTATTTCCTCTCACATTGCTTATAAGGAACTCTTGTGTGGCCTCTCAAGTAATAGATGTAAGTATGACTCTCACTGTCTTCCAAGGAATAATTTAGTGAGTGTCAAGCATTTGGGAGGAAGAGAATCAGAATGGTTAAGCAGAGTAAGACAGACTTTCATTCAGATTCCATCCTACACATGCCTTCAATTCAGCAGAGATTCTCATTTTACTTATGTATGTAAAGTATGCAGCATTGCAAATGGTGGAAGCTTCATCAAATCTAGTTTTCCATCCTTTATCCTCAAGTTTCATGGGAAAGGGGAGGTAATGAGTTACAGGCTTATAGGTGTGGGTGTTTTTAGGAGTAAGAGTATCATGGCATCCTAAATTAAGATTCCTTTGTTCATGCTCTAGGATCGGTGTTCCAGATTTTTCTTTTTGTTAGTCAAGATCAGTCTTAGATTTCCAACTGGCACTAGACCTCATTAAATCAGGGATAGCTGGGAGGTATGGTGACCCCAAATATCCAATAGACATTCTGAGCCACTCTACACTGGGCTCTTCCTCTGAGTGTTGAGTCCTGGTGTTGGTATACACCAAAAGGATCTTAAAGACACTGGTCCTTTTGCAGAGTGAGCTCAGGGATTGGCGCTAATGAGGAAGCCTAAAAGCTCACAAGAACCTGTGTTCAGGTAATTTAAATGTGAGAGTTCCTTTTTTTTTGTAAAATTCAAAATATGTTTAGATGGATACTTGGCCATCATTTCAGGGCATATACAGTCTCACTGGACCCTCCTAATCCTTTAAGATCTCTTTTTGGCTTCTCTGATATAGCTATTTGAAGTGGAGCAAATATGCTTTTGCTCTTCTCTTTAGATTACATTTTAATGACTTGAATATACTTTTAGTTATTTTGGATGTATGTCTCCCACTAATGAGAATGACAAAGTCATCTCCTATACCCTGATGATTTCTTTCATAGAAGAGCTCTCAATGGAGTACTGGTCTTCCTAGCTTATTATTTTAATAATAGTAATAATAGCTTAGGCTCAACTACCCTAAAACAAAACTCATCACTTTAATTAAAAGCTCTGTAACAATGGAATAACTTATATCTATCATTATTCAGAAGGCCAGTTCATTTACTTTCCTGTGGCATAGTTTTCAACTATTTTGTTTTGTGGGACTCACTGAAAGCTATATTTTCTTATGGGTGAAAGATTTGGATTTTTTTTTCAGTTGCCTCGGTGGAATTATTGGCAATATGTCCTCTGAAAAATGTGCTAACAAAAGTCTTTGTATCAAATATACATTGTGAAGAATTAATCACCCATTTTTGTGGGCATAGGTATGAATACACATGATGGGAGAGAATTCTGTTTTGGGTTTTGAAGAAAAAAATAGCCTGACTTCTGTTCACCTCTCAAAAGAAGTAGAATAACTTTCCATTGAGACAAAAGACTTAGGCGGAGTCTGACATATCATGATACAATTTCCAAAATGTTCATTGTGTTGCTTCTTAAGGCATGCAATTTGCCATCAACAATGTGAAATGTCCATTGTCTAGGGCTGTGCATGTGTGCTTATGTGCTCATGTGTATGTGCATATATGTGTGTATATGTACAAAGATGCCTCATGCAAGGGGACACAATCCCTGTTGCATACAGATACTGACTTACATGGAAGCCTGTGGGTGGGAGCTGAGATTCTAGGCTTCTAGCTGGAAGGGTTAACCCCTTCCTCTATAAACACACTCATGATCCTGGGGCCTTGGAGCCTCCACAGAGCAGGCATAATAGAAAGCATGCATGCCTGTGGCTGCACTGCCTCCTCACTCACTCTCTGCTATCCAGTTCCCTGCAGCTCCAGCTCTGAGGGTGACAGTCTTCTCACCGGGACAGTAGGAGGTAGGGCACAGAGGTGGTCTCCTGTGTCTGTGAATTTTCATATATGCAAGCAACATGGCCCTCTGTGTGCACCCAGACTGCATCTACAAAAGGTGTCATGGCCAGAGCAATTCAGACTGTGTAATAATGTATTAATTTAGATTTTTTTTTAACTTGGGAGGAGACCTTTATCTGATTCACACAGAAATACCCTAGGTGCTAGCTAAGACCTTAGAATAAACTATAGTTTTAAATCCATTTTTGATTAACCTTTAGTAATAGCACAGTTGTCACCAGTTGTACTTCTGGATGCTCACTATAAGGGATGTGGCCAGATCATATTCTCTGGGCCAAAGATTTTTGAAGTGTCCAGTAGTGTCTCAGGGGGTTCATGAAATAGTCTAATAGGCATCTCTTGAGGACAAACAGTCAAGAAAAATAACTCTTTTTGGTCTCACTGGGAGCAGTTACCTTTTACTCTTCTGTTAGCGATATACAATACAGCAATTTGAGGGAAAGCTCCTGGTTGCTTACCCAAGTATTCTCTTCATCCCTGGTTCGAGGCTGCCTGTCAGACAGCTTGTATTTGAACTTCATTGCTTGACTCCTTGTTGAGTCATGTTTACTGATTTGTACTTTGCTCCCGTGCCCTTGCAGTGTTCCAGGAGTGCTCTAGGACTGCACAGAGACTCTGTTTATAGGTTGTCGTTGTCTGTTTTATTTGATGAAATGTGTTCAGCACATCATTGTCTTTACAAGGACTCATGGAATAAATTCCATCAGTGCTTGGCATAGGGCTGTGGCTTCTCCTACAGTGATAACAATCTTAAAAAAGGAGACTGTGAGTTTCTGTTATGTATGTGAGGTATGGTAGCCATGTTCTTGGTCACTCGGAAGTTCACACTCAGATTTGCTCCCTGCTTTTAGCAATTTGGGGGCTGCATCTTCGTGGAAGTAACTTCTCTTGATATTCTTTTATTGTTCAATTCATCCCCATATGTGTGTCTCTTACTATAGTTTCTTAATACATGTACTAAGGCAAGTTATATCTCTTTAACTTGAAGTAGAATTTTCTTCTTATCTTTCAAGAAACTGGATATCCCTTAGGCATATCAGACTTTATGTTTTATTTTTTTATTTTATTATTTTTTTAAAGATTTATTTTTATTTATTTATATAAGCACTAGGTACAGTCAGAAGCGCGGGAGGGTGAGAGAATGCACCAGAGTCAGAGTGGGAGCAGAGCAGGCAGAAGGACCGAAGTACACTGCTGACGGGAGCAGCGGGCGGCAGGAGAGGTCTGTGTGCCATGTGGGACCCTCACCTGTGGCCGGGGATCAAATTGGTGCTGCAGAGGCTGCGGGCAGCTTCGCAAGCCAGCGCTCAACCGCTGCGCCACCGGGGAGGCCCTTCAGACTTCATGTTTTATAGAGGAAATTCTGTCTGTCTTCTTTTTCAAACTTCCCTCTTTTTTTCGCCTCTTTGGTTAAAGGGGTCCCTTCTGTTCAGTCATCTAAGTTTGGATTCTTGCTGTCTTTTTTACCTTCTCTCTCATATTCTATTCAGTTGCTAAACAAATCCTTTTATTCCAGCCTCTGCACTGCCTTTCCAATCTCTCCTGACCCTTGCATTCATCCATACTTGCCTGTCTGATTTCACTGGTTTTCTAAACAGGCCTCCATTTCTCTGGCATTTTCCACCTGTCATCCATTATGCACATTGATGACAGTTATTTAAAAGTCATTTGTTGTCCTACGATTCTCATTGTCATTATTTACAGAATGAAGTTCACATCCCTCACATGACATTCGAGGCTCTTAATAATTTGCTTCCCAACCTGTGATGTAAATCTCATCTCCATCTGTTCTTCCTTTTCTGCCTCTTTCACAGCAGCCACAGTCCCACTCACCCATCCCCAAACAGAAAATGCATTTCAGCACCTAATTCTCTTGGCCTGAAATGCTTACTCTTGGCTCCTTCAAGCCCTTAGGTTTTCCTAAGGCCATCTTATGTGAGATTTCCTTCTTTTTTTCTCACTACAGAACAACTAATTATCCTCTGTAATCTTTCCATCTTAACTTTCTCAATACTGTGAGAGCAGTTCTCATCCTATTTTGGATGTTGTTATGTATCTTTCTAAATCATGAGCTCCTTAAGGAATTTGGCTGAATTGAAGGAGGGAATATACCAGCACCTTCCAACCTTGCTTAGAAAAATCAAAGTGAACTGACTGAGGGACTGTGGCCTCCCTCGAGCCTATAATGACTTCATTGGGTAAGGATCGAAAACGTGGCTAATTATCAGTTGACCTTAAAATGTTAATGTTGGATGCACTCTATGGTAATGGAAACTTTGTAATACTGTCATGATAAAGGTTCTAGCAAAGGGAGTTTTTTTTTTTTTTAATCCTATATAGAATTAAGTCATCAGATTTTCTTTTTTTCTTTTAGGAATAGGCAAGTCAAGAGGCTGAAAATCTGAAGAATGTTTCCAAAAGGGAATCTGGCTGTCACTTGCTGGGTACAGAGGAGCATGAAGAAGCTATTTCTATTACTTTCTCTCTTGCTGTCCCATGCAGCTCATTTGGAAGGCAAAAGGGATAATCAGTTCATCTGGAAACCAGGTAGGAATGCCCTGACTCTTCTTTTGTCCCATTTTCATTAATGAGAAGAATATTCTTTCCATTCTTGTTCTTCTTTGTGGAACAGTGGGAAATATCCAGAGAGAGAGAAGGTAAACTCTTCATTATAAAGCCTACATTTGATTTTTATTCCTGCATAATTTTCACCTGCATCTGTGATACTTGTTATCCTTCTGTATTTTTATGTTGTTGTCAATTAAAGTTATGATTCCCATAGTTACATCTGCTTCTCCTTTGTCAAATACAGCACCAGTGTGCAGCACATTTGTAGCAAAAGTGATATCTGAATTTAGCTGATATCCCAGCCACAAATCCTTTGGACCAGTTTGTGTGTCTCTTTCTAAAACTAGTATAAACTAGTTAACTATTTCTTATTGCATGCATCTTAGTATCAATCCTATATATATATTTAGGTCTGGAGCATGAAAAATTATCCTAAGTACTTTGCTCATTAGTTGTGTCTAGAAAGTTGCCTTAATGTGTTTTGAGATCCTTAACTGCCTTATACATAAGAATATAAATTAGCTGAGTTGAGGTCTGGAGACTTGCATAAATTATGTTCTTCTCTAAATATTTCCTTAATTTGCCATGGCAAAGATGTTTTAAATTTAATTTTAAAGGCCAATACTTTATTATATTATGAACCCCACACATCTTGACTCATTGTATCACTGATGTTTTTCTTTGCTCTGAATTTTAATTTTCTTAAAGTTTCACAATCAGCTCATTTAAAAAATTTATTATCATTTCAAGAGTCCATTCTTGCAAATGCAGATGACTTGTATACACTTAATGTCATAGAATTGGGAAATGTGATTTTGCAGAAGAGCTATGATCCTCGAAGAGTTTTCATTTTGGCCTCGTCATCCGTAAATTAAATAGACTGCAAATGTATTCTGCCACCATGGAAATATGTAGAAAAGTGATATTTGTAATATTTAAATGACTTTGCAAAAATGAAAGTGAGTTATGCTGTAAAGTGTATTAAGTAAAAAAACAGTACCATTAGTGATATAGTCTGTAGGAAATTTAATTGCATTAAAATCCCTATAAATTAATTTAATTGCGGGCTCTAATATCACATTAGAGAGTGCATTTTTTGCTTATAGTAGCTTTGGGAAGCTATGGAAATTGTCCTAAAAGTCAATATTGCATTTCTGTGAATGGGGCTGTTTTTTAAATCATCAAAGACTAATGATTTTTCCAAATCTAAATAAGCATATCAATGACTGTGATTTTATTTAAAGTTTTCAAAAAAGTACAATTAAAATGGAAAGTAGCAAATCTGAGACACATATTAGAAGTATTAAGAAAAATGTGCTTATTCTGAAGCAAATTTTAAAAATAAATTTGAAAGTAGGTAATTGAAATAAGATGGTACAAATCCTACTCTACAGTAGACAAGTACTTTGATAGCTGTCCTGCTTAAATTCTAGAAGTGGGTCCTTCCCGGTGGCGCAGCGGGTTGAGCACAGTGCTGTGAAGTTGTCTGCAGCCTCTGCAGCGCGGCTTCCATTCCTGGCCAGCCAGGGAGATACCCACATTGTGCGGGCAGACCTCTCCTTTCTCACCCGCTGCTCCCCTCAGCAGTGTCTTGGGTCCATCTGCCTGTTCTCCCCACACTGTCTTTGGTGAATTCTCTCACCCTCCCATGCCTCTGACCTGTACCCCCATTCTTGTATAAATAAATAAATCAATCTTAAAAACAAATTTAAAAGTGAAGCCTTCCCATCAGACACACAGCTTTGTTTACAGTGAACATCTATGCATTGCCCTCATCTTCCCACTACTGATTACTACTTTCCCTTCTTAATGTGTCCTCCAAAGGGTTATAATGTATTTATTTCCCATTTAGTTTCACTTCTAAATAGCAAAACTTTTCATTTGTATGTGACTAAACATTTTAAATGTAGGAAAAAGTTAAGATGAAAAATGAAAGCAAAATTCCAGAAATTTGGTCCACTCTCTAATCTCTTGTATATCCTTTAGAAATTTGCATTGCATATGTAAGTACATCTCTATACATATCTGTATATAAATCACATACAACATACACACAAATTATTACTATATTATTAACTAGTGTTCTGCCAAAAAATTAATTGTTATTTCAAATTAGGTAATTGAGATTGATTAAAGGACTGTTTACAAAGGCGAGAAAGTGTGAGTAAGTTAAGACCAGCAATAGGAATTGAGTGTCCCTAAGCTAGTGTGTGTGGGGGGAGTCTAGAGGACTTCTAGTTCCACAGAAGCAACGAAAGGAATTATTTTCTGGTCTCTGGAGAAAAAACACTTGGTGGAAAGGAGACTTGACAGATACTATGGCCTTTGGAGAAAATAATCAACCTGCTATGGAAAATGAAAAGGGGATTAAGGGGACAAACAACTGTTGACCTCACATCCTCTGTCAGGGCTCCCATTGTCTGAATTCAACCCAAAACCACAAGGCATGGCAGGCCTTGATGTTTCCATACAGACCAGTCTCTCAGGCAGGGGGCAGAGAAGAGAATGGAGGATAAAGAAGAACTTAAAATATCTAATTTGGCCATACATACATAAATGTCCATGCTGATATACATTTTGCTTCATACAATGAATTCAGTATGGTTCAGAATCATTCTGAGTCATCTTTTATGCAGATTTTACTATGTAGTGATGTTCTGATAAACATTATTTTTTAGTATACCTGGATCAGTTTCATCTTTTTAATGACTGCATAAGTATTCTTTTGTGCTTTTTTAATAACTTATTTATCCTATGTCCTGTTGCTTTGCTTTTCTTCCCCTATTGTTTGGCATTTCTGTGGTTTTCAATGTTTTGCTATTATAAATAATATTGCCATGAATGCAACATTATTATAAAGGTAAGCAATAAATCAGTTTGAGGAGTCATGTGTCCTGGAACATTTATGGGTCATCACTTTCAAAGATAATCTCAATATTTGAGAATCTGGTACTACTTATATCTGAGTTTGTTATATAATGTTTAGATGAAAAAAATATTGTAATTGAAATTAGCTGTGATTTTTGGAGTGTGTTATCAATTCTGACAACTCAGTTCCCATGTAATCTGGAATTTGAACAGATTTCCATGGAGACCCAGATAAATTATACTTCATTTTAGAAACCTAGAAACCTAGAAACCTTAATCTGAGCTTAGACAATAATCATCAACAACTTGAACACCTTGTTTATGTCGTTTTTCCCCTTGAGTCCACAGGTTAGATGTTAGTCATCCAAATTAGAAGTATGTCTAAGTTAGCCCTTGCTTTAGAAACACAATATTGATGAAAACTAAGATATATATACTATGTGACTAAGGATTTTGTACTGAGGGAGTGTCTGGTGAGTTGCAGGCTGTGGGGTCATTGATCTGGCGAGGCTGTTGAATCCTGTCATCACTGTGATGAGTGCCTCTGATCTATATTTAGTGTCAGGCAATCTCTCATCTATGCCAGGAGAAAAAGATCATGTCAGCAAAAGTATCAGATAGGGAGTAATGTTGCTTCTTGTTTTAAGTAAACATATAACTATTCATGTCTGCATGCTTGGTGGGGATGAAGAGATTGTAGTTTCTGATGCCACAGTAACTGATGGTCTTTTTAAACATTTCTCGGTGTTGGTTCTAAGAGGCTCATCCATTCCACTATTTGTTTTCACTATCTGCCAAGTACCGTTACTAGGATGTGAGAAATACTGAGAATAAAACAGACAAATCCTTTGTATTTATTAATGTTCATGCAGACAATCAAGAAGTTAAATAAGTATGTCAGGTGGTGTGCTTAGAAGGAAAGGTAAGACAAGTAAGAACAACATGCAGTGAAAGATGAGAGATTGAAATTTTAATTAGTGGGCTATGGGATGCCTCTGTAAGGAAGCGAATTTGAGTAAGAACCCGAAGGAAGTTAGGAAGCTAGCTATAAAGAGATTGGAGTGATGAAAATTCCAGATGGAAGAAACAGAGGCAAAAAGCCCTGAGGCAGGAGCATGTGTAGCATGTTTGAGGACCAAAGATGAAGCCAGCATACTGAAACAGTTATAACAGGGAACTAGATCCAACTGAGACTTCATGGGGCCCTAATCAGGTATGTCCTCATAGGGCAAAATACAAGTCTTGCTTGTACACAGGGTGAGAGAGAAAGACATTGGAGAGTTTTGAGAGAGAATGTTGACATGTCTTTCTTTTTCATGTGATTTAATTGGGATCATTGTTGATGGTCAGTTGAGAATGCGAGAATGCTGGAAACATGGAGACAGATAGAGGCCACAGCGGAAATGGGGAGGAGTGATGTGATAATAGCTTGAACCAGGGTTATGGCAGAGAAGGTGGTGAGAAGGGGTTGAATTTTGATATATTTAAGGCTATGGTTTTTCAATCAGGGTAATTTTACCCTCGGGGGGACATTTGGTGATTGCTGGAGACACTTCTGGTTTTCACAACTGGATTTTGTGACTAACATCACTGAGAACAAGCCACGGTTATTGCTAACTACCCAGGATGCTTAGGACAGCTCCACACAAGAATGAAATATCAGGCCCCCAAATGTTAGTAGTACCCTGGTGAAAAATCCTGACTTAACATAAAGCCAGCAGGGTTTGCTGATATCTGGGCCAAGGGAGGGCGAGGGGAATAGGACAATACTGAGGTTTTGCCCTGAACACCTAGAAAAGTGGAGTTGCCATCATTGAATATGGGCTCCCTAGGGCGGGCTGGTGTGGAGGGGATAACAGGTACCTGTTATTGGACATGTAATATTTTTGAGCCTGTTGGAAATTCATGTGGAACTGTGGGCCAGGAAATTGAATATGTGAGTATGAATCTAGGAGCAAGGTTTTTGCTAGAAACATGAATTTGGGATTCACTAGCAAAGAGGTAGAATTTAAATGGGTGGCCTTAGAATTGAAGAGGTGGCTTAAAAGTTTATGATCCTGTTTATATGTAGAGGATAAGTTTCCAATGTACTTTCTTTGGGCCCAATGATATTTAAAAAAATTATTGTGGTAAAATACATGTAACATAAACTTTACCATTTAACCATTTTAAAGTACACAATTCAGTGACATTTGGCATGTTCACAGTGTGGTAGAAACAGCATCACTATCTAGTTCCAGAACATTTCCATCACTCCAAATTCTGTTTTGCAAGAGTTTATAAAAAGACTGGAAAACAAATTTGGCTGTGAATAATAAGGCCTAAAAGAAAAAAAAGATCTTATTTCTCTCTTTGTGAGAGGTTCTTACATCATCCTAAGACATCAGTATACTAGAAGAATGTAGTATACAGAAAAAACGAAAATGTTGTGCACAGGCAGAGTCCTATCCAAATCCTAAGTATTCAAAGAGGAGAAAGTTATTTAACCTCTGATTCCTATTTATCCATCCAAAAATGAGGATAATAAATACTTCACAAGAGTGTTTTGAAATTCAGGAAAATAGCATATTGAAATCCCTAGTGTAGTGGCTACTTAATTCATGTTAGCTATTATTTCTAATATAGTTATTATTCTTGATTTTTTAAAAGATTTGTTTATGAACACAAGAACTGGGGTGTAGGCTAGAGGTGCAGGGGTGAGGTGAAAGGATGAGAGGATTCACCAGAAACAGAGCGGGGAACAGAACAGGCAGACCTACTGAAATTCACTGCTAAGAGGAACAGAGGGTGAGATAGGAGAGGTCTGCTGTGCCATGTGGGTGAGTTCCCTGGCCAGGGACCAAACTCATGGTGCAGTGGCTGCTGTAGCTTCATAGTACTGAGAATTAACCCCTTGTACTACCAGGAAGGCCCTATTATTCTTGAGTTTATGTTCATTTTTGCATGCATTTCTTTAGGCACACAAAAAAAGGGGACATCAGTTTGAAGCCATATAGTCATAAGTAATTTGACCGACTTTTTGGGCTAAAACTTTCTATATGACACTCTTAGAAAGTTTTAATTTCAGTAGCTCCTGCTCAGTGAATATAAAGGGCAGGACTGATGACTTTTATTCAAAGAAAAAAAAGATAAAATGGAATAAATCTCCTTGGAAGTGAAAAAAGAGATTATGAAAATATCATATAAGAAAAAAAATCTTATATAAGTTAATATTTAATTATAGCTTAAGTAATGATGTGTTCAGTGTTAAGGCTACTTTAAGGGAAAATTCTATTATATATATGTTTTAAAATTCAGGAATTTCAGAGAAAATTAAATGTTAATTTTTTGAATATATGTTCCGAGTCTATGAAATATTTGTCCTTGGAATTTGATTAAATGGAAATAACTTTACGTACATGGATCTTAATGTACCTTAGAAGCATATGTATATAATAAACTCCTAGTGGTGTTATTTCTGTGATATCAAAAGTATACCTATATAAGGCATGGGATTTACTGCTAAAAATTCTAATTACTTTTCCTTAGAGAACACAGTATTAATTTTACCATATTCCCAATAAGTAATAAATAGGCTATATTACCTAAATAGTATAACATAAATTATTCTGCCTTTAAAATAATAGTACTATAATGTAGGATATGGATTTTACTTATTTTATTCACTTCACATTTCAGTTACCTAGAATATAAATAACTATAAATAACTATCACATAAAGTATCTCCATGTCATTAACAAAAAGTACTGGTGAAAGGAGAGGCACTGTTTTGTTTTTGTTTTTTTTGGGGTGGCATCTCTCTGTGTCTATATACACATGTGTTTGTGTATATTTAGGAGGGTGAAGAAGTAATGAGACTAGGAGCTCTCTTCCCAAGACTGACCACCTGTGTTTCTGCAGGCATCTCTTCACAAACCTGTCCCTTTCAGAGGCAGTAATTTCTGCCCACTTGTGTCTGTGCAAGTGTCCTTTCCTTTGCTTTCCTTTTTTAAAAAAATAATAAACCTGCTTTTTGGAAAGAAGTTATGAGACTAAAGAAATAGAAAGTAGAATCCCCTTATTCTGAAACTTGTATTATGTCGAGGAGAGAACATAAAATAAGTGAAAATGAAGGCCAGCCTTATAAATCAGTAAATATGAAAACAAATGATCTATATTTGCTTGTTGCTTGGTTCCAATACCATTTCTAATCATCTCTGGAAAAGATGTTGAATTTACTTTTTATAAAAACAAATAGATGCACAGATTTAGAAATTTAACTATTAATCCAATTGTTGTTGTGAAATATTACATTGCATGTCATCTCCCAATGTGTTTTCACAAAGGCAGCCAGTGTCAACTCTTTTTTTAAAAAATTGAAGTACCTTTGGTTTATAACATTGTGTAGGTTTCAAGTGTACATTATGATCAAAATTTGAATATATTACATTGATTTATCCATTAGAAATCTAATTTCATTCTTCATCATACAATTGACATTTTTACCCTATCTGATAAACACTAATTTGGTCTTAAAGTCTGAAAACAATTTTTGTTTATATTTATTTTATTTGTTCTGTTTATGTACCACATATGAATGAAATTGTGTGGTGTTTACATTTATCTGTCTTGTTTCACTGAGCTTAAAACCCTCTAGGTTCATCTAGGCTGTTGCAAGTGGGCGGATTTCATTGCTTTTTTATAGCTGAATTGTATTCTGTTATGAATATATACCACGTGTTCCAATCATGTGTCCATGAGCACTTAAGTTGCTTCCAGCTCTTGAGTATTGTGATGAACATGGGAGTGCATGTATCCCTGAATTAATGTTTCTGTATTCTTCAGGTGAATGCCCAGGCTTTGGATAAGGTGATTTTCATCTGCACAGTTCTAAGTAATATGCTCATGTAATATCTCTTTAAATAAAATTCAATACATATTTATAAGTTTTGATATTTTCTATTGATTCTCTGGTGTTAGTTGGGGGTTTGTCTCTCATCTCACTATCACTTTCTGCCTTCCTTCAAAATAGATCAAAATTTTTACATCCATAAGCAGTGCTTTCATTGTTATTTCTACCTAAATATTGCTCTCCGCTGAGCCAAGCAGTGCACTATGCTTCTGCAGCTTTTCTTTCTTTTTAGCTTTTTTGTTTGTTTGTTTTGCTCAGAAATTGAAATGGTCTCTTCTTCTCTTTTGTTTTGCCTTCTTTCAGCCTACTGCCTTTCTCCCCAAATGTTCCACTTGATATATCTGTCATTCACCCATTAGTAAGTTTCTGAGACACTCAAGCACCATTCCAAACACTCCATCATATTTTTCCTTTGGGGAATCTTTCTGCAGCTCTCCGTGTGCCCTACTCAATCTGGACCAGTGCAGAGCTGTCACTGGAATGTCCTTTCATTTTCTCATCTTGAACCTCTTGTTCCCTGTTCTGTGCTTCTCTCCCTTGCCTTTATTGCTTTATTTTCTAGAATTGCTAGATTTATCTTCTAGAACTACAAAATTAGGCTACATTGGAAATAATTTTTCACGTCTGAAAGGGTCTCTGTGCTTGTCATATCCTTGACTGATAGCTCAGGTGTGGAGTTCAAGGTTAAAAAGCACTTTTCGTTCAGAATTTTGAAGGTTTTACTCCACTGTATTCTGGCCTACACAGTTGGTATGGAGTTTGATCTCATTCTCATCTCCATTGTTGGTATGTTTTATGCTTGTTTATTTTCCTCTCCTGGAATTTTTTTCTTTATTCATAAGGTACTGAAATTTTGGAACTGTTACTTGGGGCTGAGTGCTCTCTCCTTTATTAGGTTGGGTATGGGGAGCACTCTGTTCATAGCCTGTAGTTCTGACCTTCTAAAATATGATTTTCCCTCATCTCGTTTCTGTTCCATCAGATTCTCTCTAACATCTTCAATATTTAGATCTTTCCCTTGTGTTTTCTTTTGTTTGTATTTTTATGATAATGTAGGATTTTCTTTTACGATAATTTATGATTGTGTTCTATGTATCACTTGTGCTTCCTCTAAATTTTCTTCTCTTTTTATCACTTATGGGTTGATTATGGCCTCTAACATAAGGAGCTTTCAACTGTAACTATTGATTATTGGTTATCTTGTAAGTGTCCCTTTGTTAAAAGTGAGACACTAAAAACTGATGAAGCATTCTGTGTGTCTGACTTGGTTGTTGGGCTTCAGTGTTAAGTTTTTCTTAGGGATGAGCAGCAGTGTTTTATTGGAAGATCAGTTCTTCAAAATTCCATCTATCAGTACTTCAAGGTCTCTTATCTGGGGTCATATTATTTAAGCAAAGCCCTAGCTGCTATAGAAAGATGGTCTTAGGTACAGTGGCTTAGAAACTATAGATGTTCTTATTTCTCTCAGGTGGTGTGTTCCAGATGGACCAGGGCTTTTGCTCCATGTGGGTGGGATTGACCAGGGATTCTATTCCTTCAACCACATGGCTTTCTCTTTTTATCATCTTGCTGTGTGCACTCAAGCTTGATCCCAGGCATTTCCATGTTCAAGTTGATAGGAAGGGCACAAAGTGGGAGTCTAAAATGAGGAATTCCAACAAGTGACAAAGTTCTGTACATGTTGCTTTCTCTATTGCCGTAAAAGTCCACTGCAAAAATGGCTTACAATAGTAAGTCATCAGCTTGGTTCACACATCTGGGGTGACTGAGCCTATTGAGGTTCACACTTGAGACCTCTTGTGCTATTGCAGTCAGATGGTGGAAGGATGGTGAGTCCTCTGCCAAGTTTCTTCAATTGTGTATCTGGCAACAGGACTGGGAATACTTGAAAATCTAGACTTCTTCATGGGCCTCTTTCTCTGTGTGGTTTGACCTCTCCATATGGAAATTTCTAGATAGCCAGAATTTGTAGGTGGTAGCAGAGGACTTAGAGAAATAGGCAGGATTGCATGTCTTTTTCTAATCTAACCTACCAGCCATGCACTATCAATTCTGCTATTTTCTATGAGTCTCTAAGGAGAAAAGTTAGAGTCTATCTCTTGGTGGAAAGGCAAATAATCTGCAGATATGATATACAATTGTCATTGCTGGTGGGAGATAGTCAAATGGTCATTGAGAAATGTAGTCTGTAGTTAGTGCAGCGGTCTCTCTCTCTCTTGCTCTTGCTCTCTTGCTCCCTCTCTCCCTCTTATTTTTCCTCCAGAGACTGAGGAAGGGGTACAGGGAAAGAGCTAAGGTGATAATTCCATCTGTAGATGTTTCATGATTCCCCATTTCAAGCCACACGCCTCATTGTTTTCTAGAGTTCAGCAAGTATAAATGGACTTTTTCTAATGTTGTTACCGCACTCTTCTGTAGAGTGACCATATGACCTATGTGGACTTGTATTTTTTAATGCCTTTATTGTCATTTCAGTGGAATATTAGGAGTGAATGAAAATACATATGTCATGTCTTCCAGCGTAATGGCAAATCTCTTTTTTGTCACTTTTGCTATCAGCTGTTTATTCTGGAATAGAAAGTATGTTGGCATATGTTAATTTTTTTGTGGAGATTGGCTCATTCTCTTTTAGAATTTGCTAAAAACTATCTCTATGGAAAAATTAACCACACCACCAAACTTTGCCTGGATTTAATTTTTTTTAAATCAAATTCAAATTTTCATTGCTTCTGTTTCACTGGAATTGGGCTGACCTATTTCATTATTAATTCACATGGGAACAATTTCTCCCTTTAAATCAGATTATAATAAAGAAGTACCTTTATCGTTACCTGGAAACATTTCCCTTTGACTTTTTCTTTCATAGCAAAATTTTGTTATGTCACATATGTTTGAATTGTTCTTAACTAGGAAAATATAAAATTCCATGCAACGAAATGCAGAAAAAAAAGACAAAAACAATTCAGGCATTTAAAAGTGGGAATGAAAGATGAAAAATTAAAAGGCAGGATATCAAATTCATAATGCTGTCATAAAAGCTTACTTTTTAAATATCTCCATGGTCATAATCTTCAGTAGTATAAAGCACAGTCAATTTTGATTAAAACCAAATAAAAAAAAAATCCCACCTTCTTGTGGATTGATTATGAATTTGCTCAATTCATACAATTATTTAGATATTTCAATAAAGCTCCTAAAACTTTAATGCTATAGAGAAAATCTGTGTTACAGACATTAGTGCCACAGATAAGATCTGAGACTCAATTAGAAAAATAATTTAAAAGGTAGATTTTTAATACCACTTAAATTTCTACTCTCTTCAAGACTATGTACTAGTAAAGCTTATTTTCTTAGCATAATGAATATGAATTAACCATATCATCCTTTTGTTTCTTTTTTCCTTTAGAGTTCCTATGGTAACCAAACTGTGCTTCATGTAGGAAATCTGTGATATTATTACCCCATTACATTGATCATTTCCCCCCAAAAGAGGAAAATAATATGTTATTTCAGAAATAAATGGCTTCATAACCCAATGGTGGAATTTCATTCATTGATATACGCATTAAAAAGTAACATAAAAAATGGTAAAATAAAGGTTTTTTTGATGGATTTTTCCTAAGGTTAATAAATTTTTGGTTGAATACAGCTGCTTCAAGATTTCTGTTGCTGAATATATGTTGAGAAGGATTGGATTCATTTTCTATCTTTTTAAGAAAACCTTTTGGAGACTTACTTGGCCATATTTGTAGAGAATCTATAAACAATAAAGATGCTTATACTATGTGCTAGGCAGGGTGATGTGGAATGGTTCAGGATACAAACACTGAAGTCAGATGGTCTGTCTGCATTTTAAGTCAAGTTGTGTGTAACAACTTTATTCTTTTGCTTTTCATCAGTAAAATGGGAATAAAAAGAAAATCTATGCAAAACATAATTCATATTCTATAGCACAGGAAGTATTTTTCCATAATCAAAGTAAAAATCATATATTCACAATAATTAATGCTGCATTTTATGGCTATCAAATGTATATGCAACCACCATAGCTGTTTCGAATATTGAAATTTTAATATTTTCCCCTGACATTTCCATTCATAAAAAAACTTTGATTAGTTTCAAAGCAGAAGCAATAGGATTTTATCCATAGCTGTTGCCAGGCAGAATACAATCTCATAGTCTTTTTAAGAGCTGAGAATATATGACCCATTTGACAAAGTCTGGGGTGAGGCATAGTATTAACATCTGCCATCTTCAGACTTGACATGAGAAAAGGATACTAGATATCAAGGATACAGGATACCAAGGATACTAGAACCACCTTTATGTTTGACAATAAGGTTAAAGATTTATTGTATTATAATTAGCTAGCTAGCTTGCTGGCTTATATCATCTTCACAATGGTCCTGAGATATTGTAGTCAGGGTAAGGATCTTAAAGATTTATCTTGTTTATCTTAAAGGGTGAATCTGATTTTGAATAGCAAAGATATTAACTAATGGAATTAAAATTAGCACAGTGTCCTTTCTCTACTTAAATTTTCATTATGAAAAGTTTTTTGGTTTACTTCCAGACATTGAACATAGTACTGCTTATGATAATGTCAGTCTCCAAGGAGAGGCTCATGTACAGAACAAATTACCACATTTTGTATTTCCTCAGATTTCATGTTAATTGGGTATCATTTTTGTGGTTGATGATCCAGATAAGCAAATGTTTTTTGTCAACTGGAGGCTTCTCTTTATAGAATTCTATACTATTATAATACCAGTAATTATTGCTATGAAAGATTGATTATTTTTTAATAATTTTTGAAATGTGCATATATACCAAAAATTTACCCTGTTAAATGTATTTTCAAATATTTTTATTACACTTACCAGGTTGTGCAACCATAAATCACAATTTGTTTATAGTTAATACCACTTTCCAACCCTAGCCCTAGGTAACTCCTGATCTAGTTTCTATAGATTTGTTTTTCTGGGTATTTCACATAAATGAAATCATATAGAATGTGATCTTTGTGACTGACTTCTTTCTCTTGGTGTAAGTAATCTTACTGAACTTCATCCAAATTATAGAGTATAACAGAATTTTGTCCCTTTATATCTATGAATGGGATAGTAATGTATTAGCATAGCATTTTTTTAATCCATGTAACAGTTGATGGATATTTGGATTCTTTCTACTATTTCTGGCTGCTATGGATAATGCCATTAGGAATGTACATGTGCAAGTGTTGTGGACATGTTTTCATTTCTCTTGGCATCAGAATTTCTGTGTTGTATGGCAAATAGAAGCTTAACTTATTAAGAAACTACAAGCTGTTTTCCAAAGTGGGAGTGCCTTTTATATTCATATCTGCAATATATTGACTACTGTTTCTTCATTTTCTTTCTAACATTTGTTAGTGTCTATATTTTTATTAATTTCATTTTAGTGGGTGTGAAATAGTATCTTTCTGTGATTTTTATTTGCATTTCACTAATAGTTAATAGTGTTTTATTATTTATTAGCTGTTTAGATCTTTCTTTGGTGAGTGTCTATTCAAAAATATCCTTGTCGCATTTTTAAATTGAATTGTTTATCTTCTTTGAGTTTCACGAGTTCTTTTTATGTTCTGGATGCAAGTTCTTTATTAGATATGAGTTTTTCAGTAATTTTCTTTTAGTCTGTGCCTTTTCAATTTTTAATGGTGTCTTTGAAGTGCAAAAGTTCTGAATTTTGAAGCCCATTTTATTGATTTTTCATTTATAGATTATACTTTTGATCCCATGTTTAAGGAATTTTTGCCTTATTCAAGTTTTCAAAGATTTCTTTTATATCATCTAAAACTTTTATGGAGTTTTCTCTTACAGTTAGATCCCTGATCCACTTTGAATTCATTTATTTATATGGTATGAATTAAGGTCTAAGCTCATTTTTGTGCACGTGGACACCCGACTCAAACAGCCTCATTTGTTGAGAACACTGTATTCCCTTCATTAAATTGCTTTGGCACCTTTGTTTAAAATCAGTTTGACCATAAATGTAAGGGTTTATTTCTGGATTTCTACCTCCCTTCCTTTGATCTGCATGTTTATCCTAAGGCCAAGACTATACTCTCTTGGCAAATAAAGCTTATCTTATAACCTTATGATGAGTTTTGAAATTGGGAAGGGAAAGTCCTCCAAATTTGTTATTTTTTAAAAATTGCTTTTGCATTTTCATTTCTATTTTAGGATCAATTGGTCAATTTTCTATATAAAAGCCTGCTAGAATTTTGATGGGGGTTATATGATATCTATAGATCAATTTAGAAAGAATTACCAACTTAACGGTATTCAGTTTTCTAATTCATGAACATGAACTTTCTCTACATTTATTTCATTCCCCTTGGTAATACTACAAAATTTTAATGTAACCCTCCCTTATAGAAATTTATTCATAATTACTTTATGCATTTTTTAATGGAGCTATCCTCATTATTTTAAAATTGTTCACTGATAAAAATATAATTCATTTATTTTTATAGATCTTATATCTTGCCATACATATTAACATTATTATTCAGTGCTTGAGCTAGTCACTGATTTATAATTGATAATATTAGGGCCTCCCTGATGGCAAAGGTGGTTGAGCGCAGTGCTGCGAAGCTGTCTTCACCCTCTGCAGCGTGGGTTGGATCCCTGCCTGCCGGGGAGATACCCACATGACACAGCAGACCTCTCCTGTCTCACCTGCTGCTCCCCTCAACAGTGTATTTCCTATTCTGTTCCCTGCTCTGTTTCTAGTGAATCCGCTCACCCTCCTGCACATCTGGCCTATACCCCTGGTCTTGTGTGCATGGATAAATAAATCTTTTTAAAAACTATTATAAAAAATAAATAAAATTGATAATATTACAGAGCTATGTTAAATTTACTTTCTAGATATTAAATAGAGAAGTAAAATTTTCTTGCAGCACTTTCTGAATAATAAAAGCTTGAAGTGTGTACTCTTTGGGGATATACTGTGAAGAACTGCGTCTTTTAATGAAAACTGCTACCTCTTATGTTCTGGAGTCCTCTTCTAGTTCCTTATCATGACAAGAGGTTTTTTTTTCCCCCCCAGCAATCAAATCAGTAGAGCAAATGCCCTTTAAAGTACTGCTGAATCATGTTAAAAAAAATTCCCTTAGTTAATCGAATAGATTATTGCGACATAGCAGACCCAGGCAGAGTCTTTTACTTTATATTTTTTAGAGTGCCTTGTTTGAATGAGAAAGAAGTATTTTTTTCTCACTTCTTAAAAGTCCATTTAAAGATAAATTTTGCAGGATATATCAGGTGCTCTATAATTCTAGCCCCTTTGAAGTTATTTTTGTTTCAACATTTACCAGTATTTTGTATTACTATATTTCATATAACTATAATTTATCACTCAACTATATATTGAGTAGTACAAATATATATGTGCATATATAAATTAACTGTACTTTGACACTATAACTTTTCTTTTGGATATATATGTCTAATTTTATATTCTAGGAGGGTTTTGCTACAAACAACATTGCCATAGTTTCACGCAAACATTTTCATTGAGTAAATAATTGGCCATAAAGCAATTTTGACATAAAAAGAGGAGAGGATAAAAATTAAAAAGTGACATCCAAGAATGACATAATGAAACAGGATTCTTTTGAAGTATATAGATACAGGGTGATAGTGCGTAAAAAAACCTAATTTTTTTTTTTGTAAAAGGGAAAAGCATAGAAATGGGAAAAAGATAAAGGTGAAAAAATGAAAGTCATTTAAAAGAACATCATGATACATGAAGACATAATAAAAAGATAAAAATATTTAAATACAAAGATATTGCAAAAATGCAAAACATTCAAGACATTTAAAAATGTATTTTTATAGCAAATTATGCACAAAGAACTGATTTTGTTTTGTGGATAATATCTAAATGCTTCTCTCCCAAGTCTTTTGTTCATTCATAGTATTACACGATTTTAGGGTCTCTTCTGGTTCTTTACCCTAGGGATGTCTTTGAGTTGTATATTATTTTTTGCTGATCAAATTTTCCGAATCTGTGAAGTGAGAGTGTAAAACCAGATTGCATACTACTAATCTAGAAAATAACATATCAGTTTGCAATGAGTTGATTTCTTATTTCATAAATGAAGACATGAAGCCAAACCGTCGGCCAGTTAGTTCTTTTCTCTCTCTCTCTCTCTCTCTTTTTTTTTTAAAATTGAGCCAATTATAGAGTGAAATATTTGCAGAGAAAATTCTTGTGCAAAGTTGTTTGCTGCAAAACAAGCAGCCATGCCAAATTGGACCCTGTATTTCAGTTAACGTAAACTTTATAGGAGAATATGCCTATAGTTTTGCATGAAGCACAATTAGCTATTGCTCCCAAACAGTGAGAAATTTTAAAAGGTTCAAAAAATAACAAATAGCTGAAGCTCTTGTTTACTGCATTTGAATGGGTGTATGTTACAATTGTAAGTGGGGTTACTAAAATTCCTATTAGGGAAATGTGAGGATTATGAATAGACTTTCAGAGAATCAGATGGATTCTGATATTCTTACCCAGAATATTTAGATGTTGAGTATTGCAAATTGTATGTAACATTCAATCATTGAATTATTTAAACAAAGTATAAGTGGATGTCAGCATGCTGATAATGTGCAGGTGGAGACTTAGCTGGCAGCTTTGGCACTCTAGCATCCTGCTCTTAGCATGTCTGATATGGCTAGTCATGAAAAATCACTTTTCAAATTAGAACTTAATAAAAACTTTCCTGTTCTGAACACTAAGCTCTACTCCCTGTGCGATTAGTGGTTTCATTTCTTTCTCAGCAGTTGGGTAATGATTATGGCTCCAGATGCAGTGAGAGTGATAAAGAGATTGATTAATTTCACTTGAAAGGGCATATGTTCAAAGAGAATCCAGTCAGAACACCATGAATGAAGATCTGACAGCTTTGCAGCTGAGAGTTGTTCCCTTACTTGGTGTCCCACCGATGCTGCGAATAGGAACTCCAAACCAATGTTACTTATCCAGTTGGACCCTAAAATATTGGATATTGCTCATAATGTAGTCAGGGTGTCCTTGCTGCCTTTCTTTGTCTTTGTAATAAGCTATTTGTGACAGTTAAAAAGTTGCCTTTGGT
Organism: Talpa europaea; assembly: GCF_964194135.1. Taxonomy (NCBI): domain Eukaryota; kingdom Metazoa; phylum Chordata; class Mammalia; order Eulipotyphla; family Talpidae; genus Talpa; species Talpa europaea. The sequence continues at coordinate 81,222,014 of NC_140073.1, forward strand.
TCCTTTACCGTGGGGATGTCTTTGAGTTGTGTGTTGTTGTTGATGAATGGAACCAAGGCTTAATTTAGAACACATTACACACACACATACACACACACATACACAGTACAAATCCACACTGCACACCAAGTCCTCTCTATTTTTCTATTTTGGAAAACATTCTCAACATTATAGCGGTAAAACCATAAAGAAAAGTCTGATCACATTTTATAAAAGCCAAGAAAATAAAAAAGGTCCTATTTATCTAATGCTTTATCAGCTTATGTGTATTTGATACTACATATTTCTAAGGAACACTTTATCATAAGTATGTCTTTTATGTACTTCTGTCTTTCATTTTCATGCATTCTGCTACTTTTAAAAATCTTATGACAGTTTAAAAGTGTTTCAAAATGTACTTTTTAAGAGGAAAAATATTAACATCCATAAAAAATGATGGGCTCCAATTTTAATGAAAGAAAAATAAGGATGCACAGCTGTGATTTTAGCATGGTGTTTGAGCTAAATGAGTTTTGTTTCTGAGTCTGTAAATGAGTGGGTGTGTGTTCCTGAATAAACAAATTACATGTTTCCTCCTTTCAGAAAGTTTCTCTTCTACAAATCTCTTTCATAAACCATGAGGTGACGGGATTATATTAATTCACAAAACTTTGAAAACTATCATAAGAACTTTTACTCAATGCTTCTGGGAATTAGGAAAGTATCCTCATTGCTTGGATTTTGATTATTCAAATAGAGAGTTTTGATTTGACACATCTTTTTTCCAGCTTTGATGCTTGAATGTTAAAATTCTATTTATGCAGCAAATATTTCTTGGGCATGACGATATGCCAGTGCTGTGCTGTGAGAGTCACAGAGTAAAAGCAAGACACACCTCCATTTCCAATAGGAGGGCTGCCATTTACTGACCTCTACATGGAGCAAGCCGCCCATGACCCTGTTCTGAAAGAATTGGAGGAATTTACCTGTAAGTTCTATCGATGCAAAAGTTTGAATGCTTCAAAACTATATCCTATATCAGTGCTTCTCAAATTTTAAAAAAGCCGTAACATATTGAATGAGAAAGACCCACTGCTCCTTAATCATTAAATTCTGAAGTAGTCAATAAGGTCAGTAAAGGATTGTAGCAAGATGACTGGAAAGGGGATGTTTGAGAAGATTTTCATGGTTATTTAAATATTCCTAAGCACTGTGGTTAGATTTTCAAAAATCATTGGGGAAGTGATGTTGGCCCTTTAAGTCCTTTTGATACTTTGAAGGCATTTCCATCAGGGTGAACTCTGACAAAGAGGAAGTTCCCCCAGGGAGTATCACTTATAACACTTAAGAAAGAAACTATGTATTGTCATAGTTTTGTAGGATTTTTGCAGATCAAGGATGCTTTTGTAAGTTTTTTGTAAAAACGTTTTGCATTCCATATTAAAGCCAATGATGCATTAAAAGGTAGACTTTGCTGGACTCTTATTCCATTTTGTTAGACTTTCTGATTTGTTTGCCCTTGATTGATTTTGAAATAGATGAGCCAGCTTTCAGAGCAGGAGAATGATTTAATTATTACAGAACCCAAGGTCCAAAATCAGATTTGAAGGTATGTTGAAACAGTGTTCAGAATTAGTGAACAGATGTCGAATTTATGTCTCTGATATCTGATATCCCTCTGCTGACCAAAAAGTAGTGCATTGCCCTTATAGTCTTCAACCTAATGTCAAAGGGTTGAATATCGTGGTGCCTCTTATTCTGGGGTTGGTTCGCTTACGTCACGTAATGGAAATTCTGGAACTGTTAAAGAATCTAGAGCTTAGAAAATGGAGGAAGGTACAAATGCAGGACATATTGAATTTAATGGATGGCTCAAGGTCGCAATTTATAGTCATTAAGGCTAGTACTGATGCCAGAATTGAGCTGAAATCCAGTGTACTATTTAGTACTTTCAAATGTTACTGTGATTGCTTGGATCATTATGAAATATATTTATTTAAAGATTTTGTTTATGCATACAAGAGCTGGGGTATAGGCCAGAGGTGTGTGTGGGGGTGAGAGTATTTACCAGAGACAGAGTGGGGAACAGAACAGTCTGAGTTTCTGAAGAATGCTGCTGAGGGGAGCAGCAGGCGAAGTAGGAGAGTTCTGCTGCGCCATGGGGGTTAGCTCCCTTGCTGGGGATCGAACTCATGTTGCAGTGGCTGGTGATAGCTTGATAGCGCTGAGACTTATCCCCTGCACCACCTGGGAGGGCCTGAAACAGATTTAAATCAATGTTTGCACAAGATTTTTAGAGCTGGAAGGGAGTTTAGTTCGTCAAACCTGGCCTCCTCATTAATAGGTGACCAAGCTGAGGACCAGGAAGATGAGTTAGAGCAACAGAGATGAACTAGGGCAGGGGTCTGTCGGTCCATCCTCCAATTTAAGTGTAGTTCACTTTCTTCTTCCATGTGGACTGATAAAGGAGGGGACCAGAGTGTGGCTGTGAGGGAACACATTTTAGGGATACACATTCTACATCTTTCAGTCTAAATAGTAGAGATCAAGCCATAAAAACAAAGAGAAAAGAAGTCTTGTCATCTGTGCAACATGAATGGACCTTGGGAAGATTGTACAGTCAGAAGGAGAAACCCAAATACTGAATGATTTCACTCATTTGTGGAATGTGAAGAAAAACCAACTGAACAAACAACACAAAAGAAAAAACAACCCTTAGCCTCTGCAGCAGGATGGTGGTTACCAGAGGGGAGGAATAGGAAGAGGGGGCGACTGGCTGGTGGTGTGTGTGCTGTGATATACATGGTTGCCGAGGCCAGACGCTGTGCATCTGAAGTCTATAGAGTGATGTAAATTGAAATCTCTTCAATAAAAAAGAAAATAAAAGAATAAACAGGAAGGATCATTAAAAAAGGGAGCTAGAATGAATAAATTAAGATGAGAGTGCTTAGGAGAAAGGATAGATGAAAGAACTATAGCAGAGATGTCCACAATGACTTGCATAGAGGTATTTTGAAGTTGGATGAAGTGGATTTGTGTGGGAGCTTTATTTCTACCTGAGTGTGAGTTTGGGCCACTTGTGCTTCCCCTCCATGCCTCTGGATTCCAATGAGCTCTGCTTTCCTTCCCATAGTTCCTTGGTAAAGACTTCCATAGCATTTACTCTGGCCTCTATCATAATCTATAAAAAAGGGTTCTTAATATCTACTCCAGAAATATGGAATTGGATAAGGTACTTAAACACTTCACTCTTAGTGCCTGACATCTATAAAATGCTCCTTTGGAGATGTGATTGTTGTTAGTATACAGTTAACCTAGGAAAACCAAGTTTCTGGTTGGGAAAAAAAGTTGCAAAGTGCTACAGACTCTAGGGTGACATGATCAGAAAGATGGTTATAGGCAAACAACATGGTTTTCGAGGTAACCTTTTCCTGACACTGGGAGGTAATTTTGCTTTGATTTTTGTTATTTGTTTGCTTGCTTTTGAATACCTTTTTAGATTAAAAAAATAGGCATTTAAAAAATCTCTCTCTCTCTCTCTCTCTCTCTCTCTCTCTCTCTCTCTCTCCCCCCTTACATAGACCTCAAAGATGATTCTGGTTGACTGTTCTAAAGTGGCAGTGTGAATAGGATGGAGGATTTTCACCCCACTCCACCTAATCTCTCCCTCCCAGTGACAGATGCACAGAGGGCCAGCAGCTCATTCAGACTTAAAGGGCCAAGGGTTCTGAGTTGTACAAGTGGGAGGAGTTCAGCCTCCAGCTCTTATCACCTTGCTAAGAGCAGGATGATGCCTCTGGGGGAGGTTGGACATACTTGTTAACAAAACTCTTTAACTCTGTTAGAAATAAATAAAGCATGAGATTTCCCCTGGGCTACCAGCATGTGTCCACAGCCATCACCTTACATGGGACACTGTGCCCCCTTCTTGGGTTTCATGGTACCAAAGGAATCAAAACTTCCAAAGGCATTCTCAGGACCCAAGGACTCTCCTTAGGTGGTTCACTTAGCTGAGACAGAGGTAGGATTTCAGAAGTTTTAAAACTAAAGATCAAATGTAGTCCTATTAGTGTCCCCAAATGCCACCAAAGGAGTGAAAAGGGTAAGAAAAGGCATTTGTTTACAGAAGAAAGTATGTTTTCCCTAGGTGAAAAAAACATACTTTTACTACTGGGTCAGGAGTAAGAGTATAAGGTGGCCCCAGCAAAGGTGAAGAGGGTGTGGAACTGGTGTCACTGACTGGGGGACATCTGCTCTGGGCATCCTAGGGTTGAGGGGGTAACCTTTGGACCAACTGAAGATGTATGAGTGAATGAGTGATCACAATTCTAGAATAGGCAGCAGGCATGCAGAAGTGGAGGCAGTAGCCAGATGTATTGGGTCAGATGTAGTATGCAGTGATGCGGGTTCCTCACCCCTAGCTGCTGGAAGAGCTTTCTCTGAGTCCTTCCAGGGCTGCCTCCAGGAAAGATAGGGGCATGCTCTGGTGTGGCTGCTCAGAGGCTCCCCAACCCCTTGTTCAATTGCCGTAGGTCTGTGGTGGGCTAAACAGAACACCCTGTGCTCACCAAGATCAGAATGGAGGTATTTAGCAGATGCTTGAGGCTTCCTTCCCTATGGCAGGGGGTACTGTATCACCTGACCAGGACACTCAGGTGACAGGTGGAATTGCGGAAATGATGGTGCATTCCAGTTAGGGCAAAGTGAAAAGTGATCTGGAGCCCTTCAGAAACCTGCAATGACTGTCCCTGGAACCTACTGGGAATTCATTCTGGAGTAAATGAAATAATTTGGGCAAAATTGTTAAAGAAAATGGAGAGCTAAAGAAAACAAGTTCTCACTTTCAGAAAATGCATTTCCATTTGCTGTGATTTTTGTTGTTCATCTGAGAACTGCTACAGTGTAGTTGGTCTAGAGACTCCTCAGGGTTATGCAATGCTCGGGTTGATATCACCTCCCATTTTGACTTGGGAAACTGAATCAGTGGTAGAAGTGACTCCGATTTATCACCTCCTTGGCTCTCACCTTGACATTTGCTCTCTAATGTCATCTTCATAGCAACCTCAGGAACTTTGTAGGAAAATCTCAAGGTGTGTTTACAACGCAGGAAGTCATTGATAGAGGTGAAGTCAAAGTACAACTTTTAGGAGAAATGGTAGAGTACTCTGTCATCATCCTAGGTAGTTAAGTAGTGAGGTTTTAGAAAACTTTGCTCAAACTGCCTTCCTCAGTTGGTTGTCAGATACTTTTATGGGGCATTTTTCATGGTGCTTATCACATTCTGGCCCTGAGGATGCAATGTTGAGTCCCTACTCCCACTCTCAGGGTGCTTACATCTGGTTGATGAATAGCACATGAACAATTACTGAAGGAAAAGCTACCAGAGATATATCAAAGGTATTGTGAGAATACAAAGATTATATGAGAAATATTGCTTTGAACAGTGGAAAAGAGCTATAATAGTCTGTATACCAGGTGTTATGCTAAATTTTTCACATGAGTTATGATGTTTTTGTATTAGAGAGAATGTTTCATGTATCCTAAATTAATAGCCAGCTTTATAGTCATCCTTCCTAATTATAATAGTGATTATTCTCTTCACCAAAGTTTGGTACAGTGCTCTGGTATTATATCTAGAATCATGTGTCATTTTTGGTTGTAGGCAAATAAACCAGTAATCACCAATAATTTTGGACAAACTCATCATGATACATAAGATAGTTTGTAATTGTAAATGGCCTGAAATCGAGGGAACGTGCAGTCTTGAGCAACTACAGTGAAAGTCAGATGGAAAAGAACAGTCAGGGTTTGTACTGGAGTCTTTTATCTGGGAGAGGGGAGGCAGACATGCAAGTGACTCAATGCCAGTGGAAGATCCTCGCAGCCACCAGTAGAATCAGGCTGTGATGCTAGTCTGTTCCCCTGGGCAGTTAGGTGTAGACTGGAGTTCTTTCTTAACTACTCATAGAAAATCGCAGTCTCTGCATTCTAGACATTTAACCTTGTCTTCCTCCAACTTTTGCTTATGCTTTTCTTTTTCCCATATGATTTCTTTTTTTAAGATTTATTTACACATACAAAAAGTGGGTACAGGCCAGAGTTTGCAGGAGGTGAGATGATTCACCAGAGACAGTGAGTAGCAGAATAGGTGGATCTACTGAAATACTCTGCTGAGGGAGCAGTGGCTGAGACAGTAGAGGTCTGCTGCACCATGTGGTTAACTCTTTGGTTGGGGATCGAACTCTTGCTTCAGTGGCTGGGATAGCCTCATAGTGCTGACATTAAAAATCTTGAGCCACCAGGGATGTCCTGTCATATGGTATCTTCTTTTTTGTCCCCATTTCTTAATGAGGTCTTTACAAATATTGTTATTTCCTCTTTTATCCATTTTCCCTGTTGGTGTGAATTCCCAGAGGAATCTAAGGTTGAGAGTTAACTCTTAGTGTTCAGCTGCAGGCAGGTATCCTATGAGACTCAACTTTAAAATACTTAGTCTTGCAGTGTATATTCTGAATATTGGTTAAAAAGGAAAATAATGTGTGTGTGCGCATGTATTTACATAGATAATATATGTACATATACATATATACACACTACACAGTGTACCTATATACTAAAGTGTACACATACATATGTATTTATAGTATATGTGTGTATGCATGTACAATGCATATATGTATATGCACTGTATATACATGCATGTATAAATATACACATATACATGCATGCACACAGTGCATGTACACACAGATAGTGTATATTATAGATATAAAGTTATAAATATATATTATAATTGGATAAATATGTTTAATATGTTACATGGTATAAATATATAGTGTATATTTTCTATAATATGTTAAATTACTGTATGTCTGTAATGTATATTTGTCTTGGGGGTTCTGATTAACTTTGGCAGAATCCTCCTCTGTTTCCTATTTAGGGAATACCTCATTGAGAAGTGACTATATAGAACGGAGCAGAGAAAGAAGTATGCTATAAATAATAGGACCAGAGAGTCTTTCGTTTTAGTGACCTTTTTAGTTTTTCTATGAAATCTCTGCAAAAGTGATCTATGGAACTATTAGTCTAGTTTTTAGATAGGGCCTCCCCTGGTGGCACAGGGGAGATTATGTGGGATTTGGGCCTCCCTGGTTGAGCACCGCGCTTTGAAGCTGTCCGCAGCCTCTGCAGTACGGGTTTGAAACCTGCTGGTGGGCGAGAATCCCACATGGCGGGGCAGACCACTCCTGCCTCTCCTGCTGCTCCCCTCAGCAGTGTATTTTGTCAGTCTGCCTGTTCTGTTCCCTGCTCTGTCTCTGATGAATCCTCTCACCTTCCGACACATCTGGTCTGTATCCCAGTTCTTGTTTGCATGAATAAATACATCTTTAAAAAAATAAAAGAATATGGAATTTAACTTTGTAGAAAACATCAGTTGAACAATATATTGTTTAAAATTAAATATTAATCAAATATTTATAGTGCTCTTATGTTTCAAGGGTTCATATTTTATAGAAATTTTCTAAATGAGAAATGTGGAAAAGATTTCAGAGCGCGTGTGCGTGCACGTGTGTGTGTATGTGTGTATTTAAATGGACAAAAGGAAAGCATGGCATAGAATCCAGTCATTTGCAAAGATGATCCATTGTTTCAGTTACAAGGGAAGAAAATTGTTTTGAAAATTTTAAGTGAAAGTTAAAATTTTTTACTTTCTGATATGTATCAAAGAAATGCTTGATAACTAACAGAAAATACAAACAAGAAAATCATGAAATGATTAATAAGGACTAAGGAATAATTTTAATTGATTTAGTGTCTAGATAACCAAAACTTACAATCTTGATTTTTCATGCAGAAGTAATTGACAACTGAGTTCCATTAATTTTTTTTTAATAATTTGCTATAGCTGTGACAATTTACTTCTTAAAATTTGGTAATTTTTATTTTGCCTTTTTAAAGAGAAGCTGAAGTGATTATTTTGTTCTGCAAATAGTGAAAAATTATCTTTTTCTCTTTCTTTTGAAAGCACAACTGCTGTATTTCTCTGGCTTACAAAGATTTCAGTTTAGAGGTTTGGGTTTTTCCTTCCGAGGCTGAAAAATAAATGTCACCAACATTACCCAGCAGCACGTCTCCTCGGGTGCAGTATATTTAGATGATAGGGATGACACTAATAGTAGTGGGACTTGGACATAGGTGGCTATATCAAATGATAAAAACATTTATCTGAAGTTTTTATATTTGCCTGTAAATTTAGTATCTTCAAGTTCTCAAAACTGAGTAATTCAGTTTTCATTTACTCTTTTCAGACAATTTATTTGACAGCTTTGCTTTAAAATACTTCATGTTTTTTAATAGTTTTATTTTTTTGTAGGGAAATGTGATTATGGCTGCCAAAATTTGCTTCCCAGACTCATTTTAAAATCTCTAGAGCTGCATCAGATACTATGTTGCGCATAATATTAATAGCATATTAGAAAAACCTAATGAAAAATTCCCATAAAATGTGCTACAAATAATAAACAACAATGGTTATATTGATAGACCAGTTGTTTCATCCCTGATTGTCTTTATATGCTTTCTGCCACTGAATATTCAAAACAGTCTGTGAGATTTTTATCTCCATAAGATATCTAAAGAAACTAAGTCATACAGTGAGATGAGAAGTAGAGCTGGAATTTGAACTATTGATGGCGCATTCTTGATACTAGACCTGTGATAATAAATGATTGTTTTTAAAAATGGAGAACTGAGACTCCAGGTCCATTTTGAAACTTGCATTGTCATTTGGAGAAGATAGCCACCGCAAGGAGCCCCAAGTCTACACATCATCCATCTGGGAGATATCAATAGTTTTGAAATGAATGCCATCACACCTTCAGTAATTGTTGACTGTATCAGCAGCTGCAAAGAGTGAGCGAATTGGAGTTTTGTATATAAGGAAGACGTAGGACATTTTAAGACGTGGATATTGAGCAATATATTTGCTGAATATATAAAAATAGAACATCACTTAGCAAGTAAATTTATTGGAACAATGAACAGATTAATTAAAAGTGGGACTATTCCAGAAACGTACCCAAATGGCCCATTTCTGTTATGGCACCAGAGGGAAAGACAGGAATGAGGTATGGGGTCCTTGATGCCCAAAAGATGGGAAAATAAGGATGGAGTTGGGGAAGAGAGGTGTGGAGCTGAGAAATGAGGCATAGAGAAACATAGCGGAGGAAGAGTAGGTGAACTTTCCTTGTTTTGTCTATCACTGGTAAAAATGACTGGTCATTGACTATTTGCAGAATAGAAACCCTTTGAGAGCAGTACCATTTGTTTCTTACCTTTGTATCTTCACAGTTTGATTCCAGAGACTTGCTCAGTGTTAACCTCAATAAATGTGTAGTAATCAGAAGAATAAATGTTTAAAAAACACACAGGTGACTTCGGAAAATCCAGTTTGAGCTTCTAATTATCTGAGAAACCCTGAATACTAATCAAGTTGTGTCTAACTTGTAGTTCAAAATTGGAATGGAAATAAATAGTGGTTGGCAGTGCTCACTGAGGACTAGTAAACATGCTTCAACAATGTTTTACATGAAACCAGGAGATTCCACATGATGTTTTAAGTATTTGTGATATGGCCAATCTCCCTTGTTATTGATTGTTTTGCTCCTATTTGGTGGTTGTTACTGTTTATTTTTCTGCACAATTTCCTTGAGGATGAACACATATTAGTGGTATAATGGGACAACTGCTGAGAAATTTGAGAGTAGAATAGAGTGGGAAGGAATATTTTGGAAGACAGAAAAGACAGTCATTTTTTTTAGATATATATATTTATTACAGGGGTTCCTTGGGGACTGGCTGGGAAGCATCTCCATTGATCTGAGCCACTTTCAAGAGCAAGATCCAGATTTCAGGACTCCTGGGCCAGTTTTCCAGGGAAAGATTTGTTCAACAAAGTGTTATTAGTCTGTAGAGAAATTCTGCAGGGAAGGAAAAAAAAAAACATTGGAGTGACAAACACTGAGGAGTGACTATATAGAGAGTAAACATGGCATTAAGCAAGAGTAGCAGAGCAGGAGATGAACCAAGAGAGGATGAAGAGGGTTCAGAGAGGAAGGGCTGAAACAGGTGCATTTATAGATGGTTGTGGAAATAGGCCTGCAGTACTTTGGTGATAGAATTCTGAAATTTGTTGTGCATTTTAGGGATGAGGGGATATATTTTCTGAGAGGGACCTAGTCATCCCTCTGTGTGACTTTGTGATACCAATATATAGTCAAGAATCTAAAGGAAGTAAGTTGAACCTCAAGACGGCTTTCTTATTTTAAAAGAAATGTCTTGTTTTCTTGAGTGTGCCAGACTCACAAAACTATTTCCTAGTCGAGCGCTGCCTCCACTAGCTGCCACACTGCTCAGCCACTTCTTTTGCTTGGTTCCTAATCCTTTTTTTTTTTGATATCTAAGATTACTTTTAATTTTTATACTTTCAGTTTTTATACTCTCTTCCATTTCCAGACTTGGTATTTTTTAAATTTTACATATTTTTACATCATTTTTCATTTTTGCACAATGTATACATTTTCATCTCGGTTGTAGTCCCCATATAATTCCCACAGCCACCCCTTGTTTTGATCCTACTCCCTCCTCCCCCCACCCTCCCATAGTGTGTCTCTGGTTTATAGTTGCTTGTTGATTTTGATTTTTACTTTATTATAGTTAGTCTTTTTCGTGGTCCCTTATTTAGGTTTTCAAATTTCCACTATGAGTGAGACTATCCTGTATTTTTCTTTTTCTTTCTGGTTCCTAATCCCTTTAAAAAATTATCCTCTTATTACAAATAAGAAAGAGGGAAATGAAAAGAAAAACTTAGTAGGAAAAAATAGATGGGAAGAGGAATAGGGAAAGGTGGAAGAAAGGAAAAAAATTGGAGAAGGAAAATTGCTGATTTGAAATATAATAGCAAGTTTTCCCATGAGCTTATGTTTCTGTATCTTCTAATACAACTGCAAGGAGTAGAAACTTTTACTGATCTGAAGTTAAATTTGACTATTTGATGTGTCTTTCTCATCCTGTTTTTACTTAAGCTGTCCTCACCATTTTTTCTTGTTCTTGTTGTCATCCATTCTAACATTCTTTGAGTTCTGAGTTTATTGACATTGGACAGATAGCTTCATTAGTCTAAAAGTTCATGGACCTGCGCCATTATGAATGTTATTGAAATGTTTATTTATTTGGAGGCTTTTATATATGTGGATGAAAATAAAATTGATATGCATATACATATGTGAACTGTTCAGGGGTGATGAATCAAGGTTCTGGAAAGTCACAAACATGAGTGTGATTGCTGGTTCTGCCATTTGGTAATTTGGGGCAAAAATTTTAAATCTTCTGTCTCAATTTCTTTATATATAAAGCTTGACTTCATGGTACTTGAAGTACAAGATCAAATGAGATAATACTACAAAACTATATTATACTTTGTTCAGTAACATAATGAGAGATGATACTAAATGAACTGGGGAGATATTAATTTCAGTCAGCTAAGTCAACTTTAAGGTCAGCTTTTGGCCAAAGCACATACTGTTCTTTCCTGTAAAGGCAGGCACATTTATGGAAATTTTCAATGTTTATACCCACTGAGAGCATTTAGAGTGATGATTATGTTGAAATGACCTGTATTCACATTGAAATTGCTCTCTAAATGCCATTCATTAATAATTCTTTGATCATCTATGTGTTTAACAAAATTGATAAAATTGCTTTCACTGTTCCTTTCTAATAAAAATGTTTTGGCGTTCCTCTGGAGATTTTATTGATAAACTCTCCCTTAAGCATACATCCAAATTAAATGTGAGAACCTGCAGCTAAAAGAAATTGCTTCAAGGCAGTGATTCACTAGGATGAAAAATCAATAGCAGTTTCATTAAGGAAGGAAAGATAGTTTAGACAAACTCCTACCTAGCTTTCTTCTTACTGAAAGAAAAGCAACATTGTTGCTTTTAGATTTAATGTTCATATCTTGGTAACATGGTTGCTGCATAGTAAGATTGTACCAGACCCTTCAAATCTACCGGATTTCTTGAAAAGAACTAGTGTTTACATTTTGAAAAATTAACACTCATTTAAAGCACTGTTTCTTTAATAAAGCTTACCATGCTGAGCCTACTCAAGTGAGCATTTTACAGATACCAAATCCTACTGATATATTTGAATTAGTTAAATTTAAATTTCTTCCTAAGTGTATGCTCAGCCACTTCCTTTGTTTGGTCCCTAATCTTTTTTTTTTTTTTTTTTTAATTAGCCCCTCAATACAAATAAGAAAGAAGGGGAAAGAAGACAGGAGAAAAAAGTAAGGGAAAGGAAGAACAGAGAAAGAAAAAAAGGAAGTTGGGAAAGAAAGTTGTACTTCTTTCTTCCCGTTTATTGTTGGGTTCATAGCTGGATAGGAAGGTAGGCAGATAGATAAAAGAAGAGATGAATGGATAATGGCTAGATAGATGTATTGATTCACTGATGATGGTGGAAGGCAGAAAAAGTGGACTTAAGCAAGGGAAGAATTCAAAAGTTGAACACGGTGGTATATGTGTGTTCTAGTTGCATGACCCTGGGCAATTTAGTCTAGCTCTTTCTGCCTCAGTTTATCACCTGTGAAAAGGTCATAATAATAGTTACTACTTCATAGGCTCTGGGGATGAAAATGAATTATGTGAAATGCTATGATAAGTGTTTATCAGAAGATAAGCATTATATAATATGTGATTTTGAGCTATATTATTAGCAACATTGAAAAATGATGGAGATAGATACAGTAAATGCAATAAAATTTTAAGATGCCATTTTATACTAACAATTCAAGATAAAAATAATTGCATTTAGCTCGAAGGAACACAAATATGGCTTCTGGGTTATCGTAGATGGAAGTTGGATTGTTTGGGCAATGAAATGCCCTAGATAGAAGGTGTTTTTATTCGGAGGGCAGAATCTCAGATAAGTGGAGTGAAATCACATCCATACAATAGACTGAGGTACCAGTTTTTTCCAAGACATTTCAGTATGGAAGAAACATTCATGTGGAAACCACATTGTGCTCTGAATTAAATTAAAGTATTTAAAAATGTATTTTGCAAAGTAAACTAAAATGGTTAGCTTTTCACCATATAGAAATAATCAGAGCACTCAATCCAGAGCAGAGAGAGAGAACTTTTATCACGAATTGCTACATGTCCTATATCAGTTATAAATGTGGTGATTGGATATTCTTTCTCCTGTGATAGCAGCAAGCAACATGAATATGGAGGAGTTTTTCAGGAACATTATTATAAACTACTATTTCAAACTGTCAAGAGTTTTACAAGCCCAACCAGGCTTTGCTTACCACATTTCTCTCAAGGTCTGTGAGATACATTTAGTAATAGCATACCTTCATTAATAACATTTGCTACTTTTTCTTAAAGTGAGGCACTTGGCCAATTGGTTTGCATGGATTTTTCTATTCTTTTGACTCACATGGATTGTGAGAATATTGGTGTTATTTGTATTTTGATATTGTAGCTCTGGAGACAGAGGTAAATACCCAGCCAAGGTGACACAAGTCAGTGGCAGAGCCAAGATTCAAAGTGATTCTGATTCCAGAATGTGGGTGCTTCCTTTTCTAATAGTTATTTTAATCTTTAATATTAAGTGTAGTGCACGCATGTGCGCATGCACACATGGTTTCTATTCAGCAGTTCACTTTCAGGTTTGTAGATTTGTTAAAGGTGTGTACTTGAAGAACATTTTAAAGAGATTGCAGAGGTAACCAATCATCTCTTCCCCTTCAGGAATAAGAGGAGATAAAGAACCCTTTGTACTTTTTCTAATAATTGTTTAATTTTTTTTTTTGTGCAAACTTTGCTAGAGGGATGAAAGAGACAGCAGGTTGGGTTTGTTTGATTATTGTTGTTTTTCAATCCATTTATAAGCACCAAAAAATGCTAGAAAAGCAGGTTTCTATGTGCTTGATAAATGTGAAATTTCTGCGATCTGTGAGGAACTGGGCGAGTAGAACATGGACTACCAGACTACCACCTGCCTATGATGGACCATGGGAATTTGTGTCTACTTGGTTCCAGTGAACTTTGTAGTCTTGAAAGGACTTGGTAGCTGCAGGTAGCAGACACATTAAGAAAGTTGAGGTTTATGGAGTACCTACCTTGTCAGACTGGTTAATATGCATTTATTAATTTCCTTACAAAAATAATGCAAAAAGGCATGGCTAGCCCTGTATTACCATGAGAAGAGCCAGGCATAAAGAAGTTCAGAAATTTGCTAACATCAAACAGCTCAAGAACAGAGTTCAATTTTGACCTTGGGTCTCTGGGACTCTGTCTACTCTCTACCATCTCTAGTACTTTTCATTGTATCTCAAGTGAATGATCTAGAAGATGCTTTGTCCCCATTTCTTTTTTCTCAGCATGAGGTGCAGCTTCCAGCAGGTGTGGTTATTCTGGAGTCTCTCAACTGCTTCGCTCGCTTTCTTTTTGATTCAGTTCATTGCAAGTGGAGAGTGCTTTGCCACTGCATCTGGCTTTGCTCCATATTGATAGGTAGGTATGGAGAGGTAAATAACATTTAATTCTTTATAGGAGAAAAGGACCTGGATCCTGACACTGGTTGTCATGAATAAATGGTTTAATTCTTCAGTCATGACATTGAACTTTTATGAATATACCTCAGGACCCCTAGCTACAAATTGGCTTAGAGTTAATCAACCTGTGTTGCAGATGGCATTATTATGAAGGTCTAAAAAGAAAGTGTAGAGATACCTAGAAAAAAATAGCATTCCAATTGACACTTATTTTATCAATCTCATGTATTTATCTATCAATCTTATTGATTATTGATTATATGTATTAATCAATCTTATTTTATCAATCTCACCATATTGAATTTTTATGAAATCTTCAGTCGGGAATAGTGATATCATTGTTTCTCACTTTGTTCGGATTCCCCTTGTTTCTGTTAGTGGAAGGAAATATATTAACACTGCCACAGTGTTTGTAGATATTATTTAACTCAGTGAAGTAACATGCTTCATTTGGCTCTTTCAGGGGAAAATGGATGAGGATGGTTGAAACATGGCTTTGTCTGTAGACTCCCAAGGCCAACAGTTATCTAATGAGTCAGTGAGCCAGCTTACATTCATTGCGCTCTCAGTAGGGGGTGTGGTAGAACTAGACATTTTAACCAGAATTGAGCATCTGCTCAGCACTTAAGTAGAACAAGCCTCCAGACTTTGGCTAACCTAATGGACTCTCCACCACATCTCTGTTATTGAGCAGCTATAAGTATACAGATTGGAACATATTTGGTTTCAATTCAGTCTGTTTCCACAGATGAGGCCCAAATATGATCACATTTTATAAATTATTTAAGGTGCAGCATCTATGTAACCTGAGCCATAAGTAAAAACTGGCCCACCATCTGTTCTGTCACCCTAGAGGACTCTTTATTTTCCAAAGGAAATAGTCCATCTTGTGAGCTGACATCATTAGAGTCATAAAAATTCAAATGCGCCTTGAGCGATTTCTTTACTTTGGCATAAAGTCTCAAGTACAATATCCAAAAGCTTAACATTCTTAACGGAAACATAATGGCTTAGGGTAAGATGGAAAATATTTCTAGAACACTCATAGCCATTCCAGAACTAGTTGTAATCTGAAGAAATTTGAATCTCTAAACTCCATTAATTAGCACTAATTTTGAAGAGTTCACATATTTTTTTGTTTGTAATTTTTGATTATAAATACATTTAGCCAGATTTTTTAGAAGGTGAAATAGATATAAACATCATTTTTGTTTAGTCTCTTTAGTTTGTGTGTGAAGAACTCTGGGTCTATTAGCAAAATCGACTTGTTGAAGGTCACCAGAACCCAAGGTGCCTGGTGCTGGCGGAAGCTTTCTGATACATCATCTCCCATCCCCATAATCCTATTTTAGTAAAGAATTGAAGCCTAGGTCTTTTTCATTTTCATTCCCCCACTCTGGTTTCAGTGAGTTGGAAATAGAAAAGTAAAGGGGAAATAAATTCATCTCCCCTTTCCTCTTGTTGAATCACCTTGCCAAATATAGTTGCTATGTTCTGTCTATTTTTGTCCTTGTGTGCATAAGACCTGCTCCTTAAGCCTGTCCTTATTTTTTCCTGAATGCAGGTGGGGTAGACTTTGGAAAGTGACAGCATATTGAAGTTAAAGGACTGATAGTTGTAGACCCACCACTAAAAGGGAAAAATTTGCAGCCTCTAGGGGATGGATAACAAAGAAAGTGTCAGAATTTTTAATTTTTTAATTTTTTTCTGTGATAAGGGTTCTGTTCTGAAGATCCCTGTAATTTGACTTCTTCAGTGATATTTCCAGAAGTATAATTTTAAATTGTCTATACCACATAAGAAAAATAATTCAACCAATATATTTGAAAGGGAGGGTGACTAATTTCTTAAATTTGATAGCTTTCCTTTCTTGCTACATACCACACTGGTCTTCTGACCTGTGCAGATAAAGCAGACAAGTGCTTTTTAACAATGGAAGACCCTGGGGCATGAGTATGGTGAGTGGTGTGCCACCTGTGACTTGGCATTCTCTTCAAAGAGGAGCTTATATCTCAGGTCTTACTCATTATTCATTCAATTTTGAACTCCTTTAAAAAGTGGCTTTAGTTTTAGTCTCTTAAAGTAGTGCTTCCCAAGCCCAAAAGCTAAACTATTTCCCAAATGATGAATTCCTTAAAAATGCATGCAGTTTAGGGCAGCAGTAGTAAATAATTGGCAACTCAATAGCTCTAGTCCTTTTTATTCTCTGGAAGTCCTTGACTAAAGATGGCACTCACATAAACCAATCACAAAAGAAACAGTTCCTTAAAACAGTAATACCATGGAGTACATTTTTTCTTCTGCCAAAATATGTTCTTGCTTATTTCCTGATAATTAGGCCTGGCCTCCCACAACACTGAAGGAGGCAATTTCCTTTGTAGTTACCCCTCCATTTCTTTTCCACATTTCAAACCTTGCTGGAGTCTGCTTTTCTGGGGACTGGCTGTTCATTGCGATGACCTAGATTAAAGTATAGTTAATTACTATAATATCCGTTGCTTCACCTAGTAATGCTTACCACTCAGTAGGTTTATTCTGAATGTTCAGTATCTTATCCCACATGACCAAATCTGTGATTGTGGTGGGCAGACTTTTCCAAATTGATATTTAGGGAACTTTACATTCTAGAGACCTACAAATAATAACATATAGGCAAATAACATTAACTCTTTTTATGTGTTAGGCTACTTCTCTATATCTGGATTTTATGGCTCTTATAAGGTCAGTCTTAGACCAGGCAAGATGTACTGAGCTAAGCAGAAGTGGAAGTCACAGTATCATTATGAAGAAGATAGAATATTTGGAATTTTTCCCAGATACTGTTATTTGACAGTACCATGGTAAATATTGGATGGCATTCATTTCCTTGATTTCCCAGGTTTTTAAATTCTTAATGTTTTGTAAATATAAAATTAATTAGCATGCAAATGAAAAAAACATTAAATGGTGGAAGTCATAAAGCCTCAGCTTTTGCAAACTATTCACTGCAAAAAAAAAAAAAGTACCATAGTTTTAATTACAGTCAATAGAGCAATTGGGCCAAATTGTCCTCTGTCCCTAGATTGTGTGAATTGAAATGTCTCTTATCTTCCTGACTGGTTATCATTTTGCACAGAGATGGCTGTTTCCCTTAGAAACTTGCCAAGCTATAAAGATAGGCTGGAAAATTGGGGCCAGGGATTGCTTTTGTACTCTAGTATTCATTTCTCCTTAGTTTTTACTCTCTTATGTCAGATGTGATTTTATATACACCAGCAAAGGAATAAGAAGCCCTAATGTTCTCAGAAGTATTCTTTTAATTCTCTTTCAGTGCCTGGCCTCTTGGTTCTCTGGTACCTACCACCACTCTGGTGGACATGAGCTGTCAGGTCCCAGGTGACCAGGCCTAGCTCTGCCTGCATGCTGCTTGTCCTCCTGCTGCCCTGTGGGAACTCTGTGGATGGTTATTGCAGCCATTGTCTGACCATATGTGATTGATGTCATGTGGAATTATAACATACCAAATAATTTTATAATCATTTCTGCCTTTCTTTCCTTACCTGATTTTACTGGGACCATGCCCCAATTACCTCCTCCTCTTTTTAATAGATTTCTTGGTTGGAAATCTCGCCATTTCCAACTCTCTAGAAATAATGGAAAGGAGAAGGGAAAAGTGTCTAATAAAGTCATCATTTTAGATAGGAGGATCCACTAAGCTGGCTCTGATATTGTTACTAGTTGATAATCTTTTCATTCTATTAACCAGAAATTATACCTAAACATTGATAGAAGTTTCCTTGTCACTATACAGTTTTGCTTTCAGCTTCTTCAAGGAGCTGGAAATCTGAAATATACTTTCTCTTCATTGCACTTGATTCATGAACCCTTGTTTGTTATGTGTTACTTTCACAGTTGTTGACCTTGACAGAATTATGTTTTTCTAAAATGAAACTCTGTAATTCTCTTTTCTATGACTAGTCTATTCCTCAAGTTAAGTACAGTCGACCTTTCCATTAAAACAACAAAACCGGGCCTCCCCTGGTGGCACAGTGGTTGAGCGCTGGGCTGCAAAGCTGCCCGCAGCCTCTGCAGCACCGGTTCGATCCCCGGCTGCCGGCAAGTGTCCCACATGGTGTGACAGACCTCTCCTGCCACCTGCTGCTCCCCTCAGCAGTGTATTTCATCCCTGTTCTGTTCCCCACTCTGGCTCTGGTGAATTCTCTCACCCTCCTGCGCTTCTGACTGTTCCCTGGTTCTTGTATTAATAAATAAATCTTTGGAAGAGAAAAAAAAACAACAACAAAACTAAACTTTCTACCCACTTATTTGCCAGTCAGAATACCACTGCTGCCCTGTAACATTTTCTTTCTTCCAAAGTACCATTCCTCTGTATGTTCATGTGGTTTATATGCATTTATTGTTGTACAATAGATCTCTAGAAGTTGTTTATCTCACTACTTAAATTCTGTACCAACCAGACATTAAGTCCTCAACTTCCCCGTAGTCTCTGGCAACCAATCACCTTCCTATTTTTTGTTACGATGATTTTGAGTACTTAGATATTTTCTCTCAGTACAGTCCTGCAATATTTGCCCTTTTGTGACTGACCTATTTCACTTAATAAAATGTCCTCAAGTTTCATTCATATTGTATCAGATGACAGGAGTTTGGTCTTATATAAGGCTGCATAATATTCCATTGTACATAAATAACACTTTTTCTTTATTCATTCATCTGTGATGTGCCTTTGTTGAACATTCCAACTCTTAGTTACTGTGAATAATGCTGTGATAGACATGGATGCACAGACATCTCTTCAAGATCCTGTTTTGAATTATTTAGGCTGTATACCCAGGAGTGGACTATGGTAATGCTATTTTAAACTTTTTGAGGAACCACCATTCTATTTTGTGTAAAGGCGATTCCATTTTACTGCACAAGGATTCCAGTTTTCCACATTCTTGCCAACACTGGTGGTTTAAATTTTCTGTTCTTTTATTAGTGGCTCTGCTAGTGAATGTGGGCTATTATCTCATTGTAGGTTTGATTTGCATTCCATTTATGATAGTGTTGTTGAACATCTTTTCATATGCTTCTTGACCGTTTATGCATTTTTTAAGATTTATTTATTTATGCATACAAGAGCTGGGGCATATGCCAGCGATGCAGGAGGTGAGAGGATCCATCAGAGACAGAGTGGGGAACAGAACAGGCAAATTAACTAAAATAAACTGCTGGAGGGAGCAGCGGGTGAGACAGGGGAGGTCTGCCTCACCATGTGGGTTTCTCCCTGGCCGCCAGGGATTGAACTCATGCTGCAGAGGCTGAGGATTGCTTCATAGTGCAGTGCTTAACCCCTTTTACCACCAGGGAGGCCCTATGTACCTTTTTTGAACAGTTGTTGATTAAAGTCCTTTGCTCAGTTTTTATCAAGTTGTTTGTTGTTGAGTTGTAGAAGTTCCTTTGTTCTTCAAGATTATTTTGTCTTCTTGGGGTCTCTTCAGATTCTGTATGGACTTTAAGTGGTTTGTATATTTCTGCAAAATATGTCATTAGGAATTTTTGTAGGGATTGCACTGAATCTATAGATTGCATTGTGTTTTATGGACTTTTTGACCATATTAAGTCTTTCAATTCATAAGCATGGAGTATTGATTTATTTGTATCTTCTTTGATTTCTCTGAGCAGTGTTTCATAGTAGTGTTTATAGACTTTGGTTATAAAGTCACCTCTGTGATTGTCCTAAGTATTTTATCCTTATGATGTCCTGTAGTAATGACACTGTTGTCTTTTTGGATTGGCCACTGTTAGTATGCAGAAATGCAACTTTTTGTGTGTTATGTTGTATCCTGCAACTTTGAACATTTTTTTTTTTCAGTTATAGCTGTGTGTGTGTATGTATAATATAGCATTTTCTATATATAAGATTAGGTTATCTGTGGAAAGAGATAATTTCACTTCTTGTTTTCTAATTTGGTTGCCTTTTATTTGTTTTTTCTTATCTAATTGCTCTGGTCAGGACTTCTCATACTGTGCTGGATGGTAATGGTAAGAATGGGCATCCTGTTGCTTCCTAATATTAGAGAAAAAGTTTCTAGCCTTTGTTGAGTTTAATGTTAGCTGTGGACCTTTCAGAAATGGATTTGATTAGGTTGAAATTGTTTTCTTTTTATTCATAGCTCATCAAGTATTTTTACTATGAAAGAATATATTAATTTTGTCAAGTGATTTTTCTGTAGGTTTTGTGATGATGTAATTCTTGTCCTGCATTTTGAAAATATGATGTTGATTGATATTTGTTTGTTGAACCATCCGTTCATGCCTATTACCAACCCCACTTGGTCTTGGTGTATAATCCTTTTAATATGCTGTTGAACTGGGTTTGTAAGTATTTTGTTGAGGCTTTTTGCATCAGTTTTCATAAAAGTCATTGATCTGTGACTTTGTGCCTTTGTCTGGCTTGGGGATCAGAGTAATACTGACCTCTTAGAATGAGTTTGATAATGTTCTCTTCATCTCTTCAGGAGAATTTGAGAATTGGTATTAATTTTTCTTGTGGTTTGCTTGAATTCTATCTTGTCCAGGGCTTTTCTTTGTGGAGTCTTAGATTACTGTTTCAAGCTCCTTACCCATAATGACTTTTAAAAATTTAGTGCATTTTCAAAATCTAACCTTCCTCCTAAACATACAACATGTATTTTGTTGGTGAAAGAAGTCAGTATGAAAATACCTCTTTAAAAATATAAAATTATAGGCCCTCCCTGGTGGTACAAGGGTTAAGTGTCAGCACTATGAAGCTATCTGCAGCCACTGCAGCCTGAATTCGATCCCTGTCCAGGGAGCTACCCACATGGCTCAGCAGACCTCTCCTGTCTTGCCCTCTGCTCTCCTCAGGAGTGTATTTCAGTCAGTCTACCTGTTTTGCCCCCGGCCTCTGTCTCTGGTGAATCCTCTCATTCCCCACCCCCACCCCCCGAACCTATGGCCTGCACCACAGCTCTTGTGTGCAAAAATAAACATATCTTAAACATATAAAATTATAGAATAATTTAGGAATGCTAGGCACACTATTGTAAGTTTCTTTTAATTCTCCTCCTTTCTTTCAGAAATCCTTTCTTGAACAGCTTCACCAGGAAAATAAGCAAACAAACATCAAGAAAAAGGATCATGCAAAACATCTCTCCATTTTTCATATTCTCCTTGATAATGGTTTTGCTTGTATACATTTTATTTCTTCCTTTTTTCCATGACTGAAGCAGGTGGATCCCTGGTACTATTTCAGTTTCATCCCTTCCCTTAGGTTCTCATTCTGATCATCTTTCTTCATTACTTGCCAATAACTAGTACTGCTCTTCTTATATAGGCTCTGTCTGACCATGTCTTTCTCACTGCTGTTTTAGTCATCTTTTAAAAATGAATTTCTTTACACTTTACTTATTTCTCTTATCCCTGGTTTTTCTGCAGTTAGATTGTGAAAGAATATGCCAGGAAGAGTGAACTTAGCATGGGAACATCTATTGTCCATTCCACTTGTCATTTCTGTGAATTGCTGTGGGACCTCCTCCATCCTCAGCCATGCTGGTTATATTAATGGATGATTCTTCATCCCCTCCCACCACTCACTAAGTTCCTTTTTCTGTGTCTGTATCTTAAATATTCCTTTTATTTCTCAAATACTTTGCAAATGTGTTCTTAAGTGGTCTCCTTGCCTCCAGCTTTGAACTGGTTCAAAGTTACCTTTATTACATGCATTTCTGCTTCCCACTCTTATGTGCTTAAAATACTTTAGGAATTCTCTCCTAGTTTTAGTGTAAAACATAAATTCCATGCTGCACTAAAATGCCTCCTTATAATTTGTTTTCTGCCTTGCTTTATATTGTGTGTCTTTCATCACATACAATTTTGAGCACTATGGAATTATTTGTCCTGTAGAAAAGTACATTTCTCTTATTTGTAGTTTTTTGCCTCTCCTCCCTCTCTCTCTCATCACTTCCTCTACTTCTTCTCTCTTTCAACCTGTTCCCATGTCCTCTACTCTTCTTTCTGACTTTTTATCTTATATCTACCTAATTAATTTGTTTTAATTTTTCAAGAACAGCTGAAACATCATCTGCTCTATGTACTCTGTGATTTCTTTCCTGATCACATACTTCACACAAATACACACATGGTTAGAATAGACTTACTTCAGTTGGGAGACTAAATATAACTTTCCAGAGAAGTTATCTTTTCATTGTTATGCTGCCTAAGACATGGTTTGAATTTCAGGCAAATTGACTTCTAAAATACTAACAAGAGGATTTTCTTCTACTTCTATTCCATAGAACATGCATCCTTTGACATTTAGATAATGTTGCGGGATCCTTATTAAATAATTGGCTTCAGGAATAGAGCTCTTGTTCAAAGTGTCGAACAGATAAAGTCAGGTGTGTAAGTAGCAAAGGGCAAAAGTATATCAAACTGCAGGGCATTTCCTTAACATTACTAAGGATTGGGTTTTTCCTTCCAAGAAAGGTTGACTTGAACAAAGTAATTTTGCCTCTGGCAAATGAAATCCAGCTTGATTCCAATAAGAAGACTTAGATAGTCAGGACTGACTGATGGCAAACATCGATAGGGAACATCTAGTGTTTATGAATGCTAAAATGTTGGCAAGAGTGGAGATTTTCCAGATCAATGTTTAGCATCACTTATTGCAAAATGATTGTTCTTCTTAAGGGTTGGTCACAAGTTAAGGCCCTTTTGATGGTCTATCAAAATACATTGGATTACATCCATCCTTAGCATATGCCTACTCTGCAGGTCTGGAAGTAGAAGGGAGAGAAAAGTTAGAGCGAAAGGTGTTTTGTACATAGGCATTTTCTTTCTGCAATTTAGCTTCAGTCTGGCTTTTTATAATTTTGATTATAGTTACATAGTTTGTAATATTTTAAAAGTATTTGTATAACATCCCCCTCCCCTCTATCTTATAGTTGGCATTATCTTTTTTTTTTAAAGATTTATTTATGTATGCATACAAGAACTGGGGTATAGGCCAGAGATGTAGGTGTGTGAGGATTCACCAGAGACAGAGTGGGGAGCAGAACAGGCAGATGTACTGCAATATATGGCTGAGGAGAGCAATGGACAATTCAGGAGAGGTTTGCTGTGCCATGTGGGTAGCACCCTGGCTGGGGATGGAACTCGTGCTGCAGTTGGCTGCAGACAGCTTCATAGGCTGTGTCTTAACCCCTTGTGCCACCAGGGAGGCTCCTAGTTGGCATTATCTTAAACCGTATGTGAACATATGTTAACAAGACTTTATAATCATATGTTAACAAGACTGTGTGACTATCACCCTGGAGTACTCCAAAGACTATATATCTAATAGATTAGTTTTGACAAGGCATTCTTCCTTAAAAAATGTTATTGAAGTCATATTGGTTTATAACATTGGTTCAGGTACTTAGCATTACATAACATCTCTATGTATTGCAGCATGATCACTACCAAAAGTGTAGATTCTAGATCCCCTTGACTTGTTTCACCCAGCCTTACCCTTTTCCCTTTTGTTACCACCAGTCTGTTCTCTGACTCTTAAGAGGTTTGCTTGCTTTGTTTCTTTACCTTCTACTGAAAAGGTGGTGTTGATATGAATAAGTGATCATTTCTCTTTTGTATGGAAAGTAGCCATATTTTACATATAAAATTAAATCCCCAGAATTCATAATTGGATCATAGGCTATTTCAATTTGAATGTCTAGTATTAAATGATTCATTTAGAAAAAAATAATTTTCAAAAAGAAAATCATAAAAACAAGTTTATCACAGATTGTGAGGAATGTTATATTTTATGTTATAAAATATAATGCATACAGAAAGAAAAAAACTAGTAAAAATATCATGGTTTATTTTTCTTTATTTAAATCATAAAAAAATCATGGATATTGTTCTGTAAACATGAGTGAGCAAAAAAATATTACCAGAGTATTAGTTACTAGAGAAACAGAAATGAAATTTGGAGATGAGATTTATCATCTTCTCACTTTAATTTGTACTCCTGCTGTACTGTAAATGTAATAACCATCAACATGAAAAATGTAACAGATTGATAATACCATTGAGTTTTAATTAAACCACTGAAATGAAAAGGACCCAGATGGATAACTGGGAAATGTAGTTATCCTTTATGAAATGTGCTGGATTGCCCGTTTGTTCTGTTTCTTATAAATTAATGCCCTGCCCAAAATAGTGCCCCAACAGAAGATTTATAAAAAATTAATCATTTAAGTTTATAAAACAGATGGTTGCTTTAGTTTATTCAATTCATTTTGAGACACTTATCCCTCTAAATCAGCAATTCCCTCCTTTACTAATCTCTCCCTGCTATGACTTTCATTTCTGTCGCGATCTGCATAAATAGATCAATAGCATTATAGTATCTACATCTTATTTTTCTGCAAATTCATTGGTATAATCTGGTTTCAGGGTATTAGCTTTTTGGTTCTAAATTTCAGTAGGTTTTGTGTTCTGTGAATTATGAGTTAAAAAATATGAAAAAAAGATGGCACTTTAGGAAATAACTCAGAGTTTTCATCACCACTAAAAAGAAAAACTATTGATATCAATTCAGGAAAGATGTGAAGAAATGGTGTTTTCCTGGTCAGTTTGATGCAAGGATAAATTGGGTACTTAGGATTCAGGGGTTAAGGTTTTTGAAGTTTTTAGGAGATGGTTTCTACTGTCCTCACTGGCAGACTGCTGACCTATCTGTGAACACAAGCACCAGATCGCCCTGTGGGAAAGTCATGTGATGGAAGGGTTGTGAACATGTGCCAATTGCCAGTTTCTGTCTCTCCCACCTCATGTCACATGACCATCTAGAAGTCCTTTATCCAATTGCAGAAGTGGACTTAAACGTTGAATTAGAAATATAACATTTTCATGACAGCTATAGAGAAATGAGATGGATGAGTTTAATCACAGAGCATTCTGTTTGTTATCTGAGGTTTAACTATTTGGGGTTCTCTTTGCAAAGGGCATGAAAATCAAGTGTTTGTCATTGAGTGTTCATTATGTCCGGTGGCACTGTAAGGAAGGCATCTTAGAAGATGCTTTCTATAAACCGTGTCTGCTCTCTAAGCACTTCTCATGTAAAAGGAGAGATGGCAAAACAAATAGGAAATAATTTATTATATAATTAATTCCTCCCGGATGCTATAAGGATTCAAGGAAGATTGGGGTAAGTGTGAGTTGCATATAAAATCAGGACAAAATTAGAACAGTTGGTTGTAATGGATGACTGGGATTTGGGAATGCCTGAGTAGAGTGCTTTTCCTAAAGAGATTAGAGTATGGGGGTGGGGTTGATTGTGATGTAAGTGTGAACAGTAAGTATTTCTGAAGAAGTGTCCATCATCAGGAACAGTAATAGATAAAGTTGACTGGATAAGGAAGGGTCTTTAAGGCTTCATGGCAGAGGTTTGATCTCTTAAGGCAGGCCATCCAAAACCATTTTTGGTTCTCCAGCCTGAAGAAATCTGAAAGGATAGTGGTGGGGTGATGAATCTGGATGGTTGTTTACAGCTAGAAAACTACTGCAGTCATCCAGCCTGAAAAATCTACTTGAGTAATGAATAATGATTAGTGACTTTGAAGCAATATGACTATATCAGTTCTAACAAGTGAGGAAGCCAAGATCTTGGCCTGTTCTTTGTATGGGGCAGCATTTATATCTGCTCAGGATATCTGCCCAATTTCTATCAGTTGAGACTTCATGCCTCGAAAGTCCAGCTTAGTTTGGATCAATAGAGTACTACGTTCCCCAGGGTAGAGTAATTTGTCTAGTGATTACTATTTAACTCAATATGGGCCAATAAGAACGCTTTCCCGGGATTTTTTTCTAGTTAGGAAAAGTCCTATTTTCCCTTGGTCATGAGACCATAAAGATATATATTATATCTGCCTGCTGCTATTGTTAACATCTTCATGAGACAGTGAAGAAGCATGTAGAAAGATTTAGTGATAAGATGAGTGACTAGAAATTTGAAAGGAAATAGGTTTGTATGTGTATATGCATGTGTACACATCTATACATACACACACACACACACATTAACCTTAGAATATAAGCTTTACCAGTCACATTTTACAGATGAGGAAATCATTACTCAGCAAACCTGGACGTTTGGTCAAGGTTAGTTACTTACATGGTAGCTTGAGAATCAAAAATCTAAGTTTGTCTGGTAACAAACCAGTACTCTTTTCTCTTTATGAGACCTCTTATCATTGTGATGCAGAGTTAAGTTCAACTTATGCTAATTATATTAATTGCACTTCCCTAGTCTTTTGTTTAATGCTGTGAGGGTATATTCTTGGCAGGCGGTAACTCTGTCCACAGTAACTCTGTTCTGCAATATAGGAAGGTGACTTTTTTTTTCCTCCACGCCCAGTAATTCTCACTTGTCTTGAAACATGAAACATTCTTCCTCTAGAAAAGGTCATAAAGAATGTTGGGTCAAACATTAGCAATAAAAATCAGTATCATCCATATTAGAGTCCATAAAATATTACACGTTAATAATGAGGAAAGTGGAATGTTTTGTTGCTAAAAACAAAAAAGCAGCAAGATTAAGCTATTACTAACTTTTGATGTATGAAATTTGTATTCAGACATAGATAAAAGGTTTTAGTAGCTAGGAAAAAATAGTCACGGAGATTTCAAGTAATACTTTAGGCACTCTTCAAATTATTTAATGTAGAAAATAATAGTTTTAATATTTTCCAATATTTAATGCAGATTTACTGGATCTGCATTTTATTTTACTTATTTTTTAAAAGATTTTTTTATTTATGTATACTAGAACTGGGGTACAGGCCAGAGCTGTGGGGGCTAAGAGGATTCACCAGAGACAGAGTGGGGAACAGAACAGGTGGATTAACTGAAATATACTGCTAAGGGGAGCAACGGGTGAGTCAGGAGAGGTCTGCTTCGCCATGTAACTCCCTGACCAGGGATCGAACTTGTGCTGCAGTGGCTATGGATAGATTCATAGGTTGAATCTTAACCCCTTGTGTCACCAGGGGGGCCCTGGAACTACATTTTAAAGAAAATCTATGTAATGTTGGTAATACTGTATCTGCTATTTCAAATACATCTCTAACTTTCCTTTTTTCTGGTATAATTATATCTCAGTGGCATATTAGTAATAATTTACCGGAACCTCAAGTCTAAACTCAGTAATTCATTTTTAACCCATTATAGAGATCTCTGAGTGAGCTATAAAGAAGGGTAAGGAAAGAGACATACATTGATTTTCTTAAAGAAATTTACAGGAAGTTGGAAGAGATGTAGAAATTGAGAAAATGGATAGTTGGATATATAAATGAATTTGGAAATTATTTGAGGTGGAATTATTTGGGTGGGGTTAGGAAGATAGGGAAGCGGGAAAAATAAAATGTGAATCTATAGAGTTGGGAGAGAAATAAGTGGAAATGAAGCAAAGGGGATCAACAGTTCCTTGTTGTGTACACCAGGGGGTGATAATGTCCTAGAGAAGCTTGAGGGTACCACAGACAATGGTGCTGTCTTGAGTAAAAGAATCAGGAACCTTCAGGATGGTTAATAGGGAAAAGTGATAGCTGTAAATCTGCTTTCTTTTATTTGGGGAATATTTTGATATCAAATTTACTAGGAAGTATTTTAACATAATATTTTATTCAGAGGTGACTTACTCTATTTGTAAATTTATCCATTTTCTTTATTTTTCCTGTTTACCATTTGACTATTTCATTGTTTTTTATTTCTCAAATTGTTGGACTCAGAAAATAAAAGATAAGCTCATATCTATTGTGATTACTGCCTAGTGGATGTTATAGAAAATTATTGATAAGTAAATAGCAGCTAGATTTTATATATTGATAGATTTTAATTACATCATTCTCATTTCTATAATCCTTGTCACCTGTGCCCCGTTCTTCATGGAATTCAAGTGTCTATTTTCATATTTTAAACCTGAATTGTATTAATTTTATTGGTAGTCAACGTAACTGAAAAATTTTACCAGTTCCTAATCTTCTATGATATAAAATAGCAAGTAAATAAAACACAAATAGCTACATGGATCTTGCAAATCTATAAGTAGGATGTGCTATTGACTGAGGTTCCACTGCTAGAAATGTATTAATTTTCCCTTCTTTGGAGATAAATCTATTCAGAAATTTAGACAGTTTGTCCAGTAGTGCTCTATGAGAAAGTTCGTACAAAAGACTTTTGCCTAATTAAATTAGGGGCTATTAAATCCACAAATTAGCATACAAAGTTGGAAAAATCGATATCTTATTACTTTCAAAACCTTTCATATAATTCCTCTTGATTTTTTTTTGAAACTTTTTTTTGGTAAAAAAATTGATTTAAAGCTTTCCAAAAATTGGTGATCAATAATTGTTTTCTAGTCACTGAGAAATTTATTAACTTCTGTACTTATTGCATTGCCACATATTCTTATTGAACTCTCTTCTAATCACCACATTACTCTTGGCTGAAAACACATTAGCTATAAAAATTCATGAAATGAGAAACATAACATTATAAAGATTTTGTTTAGGTATAGTAGTTAATGGATTGTGCAGAATAGTGGAACACTCTCTCATTTTCAGTAAAAATAAATTTATATCTTCCATTGTTTCATACTTAAACATGGATAATTTCTCTACTTCATCATTGCATAAACAAATTATTGCCAAATGAATTTGTAGACCCTTAGAATTTTTATCTTGCAAGATGTAGGAATCTATATCCTTTGTAGATGAAAATAAACAACAGTTGTATTTGTACTAGGGAAAATGCGTTTTTAATAAAGATTATTTGTCAGCATTAATTTTAGAAAATAATTGAGTGTAGCAAAAAATGTAAAGACATCTAAATCATCTTAGTATTTTAGCACATTAATTCCCCATTCTTTGCATCAAATTTTTTAACTTTATGAATTTTAGACAATCTCAAAATTTAAACTATCTCAAAATACCAGTTATTTTATAAAAATGTGAAATCATTTGTATTTATTCCTAAATCTTTTTTTTTTAATATTTAAGAACTGGGATATAGC